>NW_026526754.1:3917500-4117500 GCF_024362965.1 Panthera pardus | reverse complement strand
TTCTTTTGCCTAACTCAAGGCCATACTATTAAGTATTATTTTCTTTCTTATGCTATATAAGCTTTACAGTTTTTGCTTTTAATTTTTGTATATGACGTGAGATAGGGATCAAATATCACTGTAAAAACTCTCAAAAATTTTTTTTAGGCATGGGGTAGCTTAGTTGGCTAAGCAACCAACTTTGGCTCAGGTCATGATCTCCTCTTCATGGGTTCGAGTCCTGAATCGGGCTCTGTGCGGTCAGCTCAGATGCTGGAACCTACTTTGGATTCTGTGTCTCCCTCTCTGGCCTCCCCCTTATCAAAAATAAATAAACATTAAAATATTTTTTTAATTTTTTCAAATTTTAATTTTTAAGTTTTTAAAATTTTTTAGCAAGCTTGATAAATATTTATTTTATTTAAAAAACTTGTAATGCTAGTTTGGTGAAAAAGTTTCTTTGATACATAGACAAGAAAGTTTTTTTTTTTAAATTTTAATGTTCATTTATTTTTGAGAGAGACAGGGACAGAGCTTGAATGAGGGAGGGACAGAGAGAGAGGGAGACACAGAAACCAAAGCAGGCTCCAGGCTCTGAGCTGTCACACACAGCCCAATGCAGGGCTCGAACCCACGGACCATGAGATCATGACCTGAGCCAGTTAGATGCCCAACTGACTGAACCACCCAGGCGCCCTGACGAGAAAGTTTTTAAATGCCTACATACAAAATGCTCTTAAAGCATTTTCTAAATATAAAAAGTAAGGATGTGATCATTACCTTTTATTTCTGTTTGTACAGGTGCTTTATATTTTAAAATAGTAAGGGATGACTTTTTAAAATCGGTTTATATAAAGGCAATAAATACACAGATGATTATATCTTTGGTAGTTCAATGACCAAGTAGATCAATACATGCCAAAAATAGTGTTTAATTAAACTAAAAATACAGTCTTGATTTTTTTGGATTGTTTTAATCATTTTATTTTATTTTATTATTTTTTATCCTTTTTAAATTTAAATTTTAGTTAGTTAACATACAGTTCAATATTGATTTCAAAAGTAGAATTCAGTGATTCATCACTTACATATAACACCCAGTGTTCATCACAAGTGCCCTCCTTAATACCCATCCCCCATCTAGCGCATCTCCCACCCACCTTCCTCTGTCAACCCCTAGTTTGTTCTCTATCATTGAGTCTCTTGAGGTTTGTATTTTTAGGGGGGAAGGGAGGGAGGGAGGGAGGGAGGGGGAGAGAGAGAGAGAGAGAGAGAGAGAGAGAGAGAGAGAGAGAAAGTGAGAGAGATGAATCCTAAGTAGGCTCTATGCTCAGAATGAAACCCCATGCGAGGTGCAATCCCACAACCCTGGAATCATGACCTGAGCCGTAATCAAGAGTTGGATGCTCAACCAACTGAACCACCCAGGTGTCCCTAAAAACCCACACATTTTTATTTATTTTATTTTATTTTTAAATATAATTTATTGTCAAGTTGGCTAACATATACAGTGTGCTCTTGGGTTTGGGGGTGGTTTCTCATGATTCATCACTTACATACAACACCCAGTTCTCATCCCAATAAGTGCCCTCTTCAATGCCCATCACCCATTATCTCCTCTCCCTGCCCCAGCCCCCATCAATCCTGTTTGTTCTCTGTATTTAAGAATCTCTTATCGTTTGCTTACCTCCCTCTCTGTTTGTAACTATTTTTTCCCCTTCCCTTCTCCCATAGTCTACTGTTAAGTGTCTCAAGTCCCACATATGAATGAAAAAATATATCTGTCTTTCTCCGATTGACTTATTTCACTTAGCATAATACCCTCCAGTTCCATCCACATTGCTGCAAATGGCAGGATTTCATTCTTTCTTATTGCCAAGTAGTATTCCATTGTATATATAAGCCACACATTCTGTATTGATTCATCTATTGATAGACATTTAGGCTCTTTCCATAATTTGGCTATTGTTGAAAGCACTGCTATAAACATCGGGGTACATGTGTCTCTATGAATCAGCACTCCTCTATCCTTTAGATAAATTCCTAGTAGTGCTATTTCTGGGTCATAGGGTAGTTATATTTTTAATTTTTTGAAGAACCTCCACACTGTTTAGGGCGGCTGCACCAATTTTCATTCCCATCAACAGTGCAAGAGGGTTCCCATTTCTCCACATCCTTACCAGCATCAGGTTGTTTCCTGAGTTGTTATTTTTAGCCACTCTGACTGGTGTGAGGTGGTATCCCAGAAAACCTACACATTTTTAATACAGTGTTTTGCACCTGTTGTTCTGACATAAGAACACATTAATTATGTAACCACATATGCTGATTACATAAATTATTCTACCAGTATTTGATTTGAGTAATTGTCTTCTCCTTTGAAAATAAATAACTGAATTTAATATTTATATGATATTTCTAGAGAACAAAAACATTAGTGGAAATTGGAAGATGGTGGTATTATATATGAATGTTCTCTTTTATATACTTTTTCATATGCTCTGATGTTCTAAAGTTGATGTACATTATATGCTTGTCGTAAATGTTACTTAAATAATTCTGCAAAAAATAAAATAATCACACTTTATTCACAATAGTAGAATATAGAATAGTTCAATTGCACCTTTTTATTTTTAAAAACTCCTAATCAAATATTAATATTATGTAAGAGTATTGAAAAATGTATTTAGAAACTTTCAGACTGACTTTTTTAGTATCTTTTCTTCTAACGACAAACATTTTGAAGTGGTTTCTAGGGAGGATAACCCATGTATTCATTTGATTAATCATCCATCTACCCATTTTTTGTTGAATGCAAGGTTGTTAATCCCCTTATTACATCATTTGCCTGTAGTTAGGAGACACATAAATGATTACAAAGTTATCTATGCCTTTGAGAAGTTCTTAGGCTGGCAGCAAGGAGTGGAGGAGACAATAAATTTATTTATTATTTTTATAACATATATATTTGGTGAGATTTATATTTTCACTTGTTTTAATGTAATTCATAATTGTCATTTAATAATTTTTATGATAGTAAAATAAACATATTGCAATATCTACGTGTATCACATCATCATGTGTGTGACTTAAACAATGTTATGCCAATTATTATATCAATGCTGGAAAACAAAAACAAAATGGTTATCAGATAATTTCACTGATTCATCTCAGTTTTCATGTTTGTTAATTGTATTTTCTCATGCATGTGGTGATTATCCTGGTTCTTGGTATGCTGAGTAATTTTTATTCTTTCTTGGATATTTTTTAATTTCATGTTATGAAGCTGTGGATTCTAGAATATGTTTTTTTTTAAACAATCAGTTTCCCTTTTAAAGTATAGTGGAAGGGATAGATAGGTGTTTATGTTCAACGCCCCATTGGGCCTCTCCAAGTTCACCCCAGGATAAGTGGGCACCAATTCACACTACCTTTTTGCAGATGGGTGTTATGGAATTTAGCTACCCACCCCCCCTTCCCACTGATACCTTTTCAGTGGTTCTGGAGCACTGATTTATACCGTCTCAGTTCCTCTGAGTGAGGAGAGTGGCTGACTAGGGCCTGGGTAGATATGGAAGTCTGACTCCATGCACTTCTACTGCATAGAGGTGATGGAAGGTTAGGTCCCTGCTGAGACCCACTGCCACCAAAGGGGGAGAGTGGAAGAGGAGTGAAAAGTAGTCACACCTTCCATCACTTTGTTCTGTCTTGTTGATATTGGATGGGGGTAGAGCTTAGCTCCCCACTGAATTACTGCACTAAGGATGGTTGAAAACAGAGTGCCTACTAGCCCTTACTCATGCTGTCTCCTTCAGACTTGTTGATATTTATGCAGGTCAGGTCTCCACCATACCACACTGTCACTAGCTAGGCAATGGAAACAGAACATTTTCTGGTTCTGTTGTGGGGATAGAAGGTCAGTTCATTGCTCACCCTGACTGGTATGGTCCCAGCAGAAATGGAATGCCACCACCTGATCCTGATGGTCAGATCTGTGCTTGGTCCTGCTGACATGCCTAGTTTGGGAATTAGAAGCATTACTGATATTTTCTACAAGGTAGGGGAGGGAAGGGTGAAAAACCAACTTCCCACTTATTCCCTGATTTAGGTTTTCCATTGGTATTTGGTTGTACTTGAGTGGGTATTGCCAAAAATGGTGTCCTTTTATTAGGCCACCCTTTCCCCTATCCTATGGCTAAGGAAAACAAGACTTTTGCCTAAAACTTTTTTTATCCTGTGTCTATTAGTGTTTCAAGGTTGAATCTTCTGCAGCTCCCTGTGTGGGATGTATGGGAGGCAGTAAAGCAACCCGGGAGATTTACTGCTGTGCAGTTCAAGAGTTAAGCTCCTTAAGCAGCCAACGTTCTTTCCACCTTTTAGAGTTTGTCTATTTTTGGTTATTATGGTATTCCTAGGGTATTTTAATTGTAATAAAGAAGCCCTAGAAGAAGGGGGCTACTCCATTTTGGCAGATCCAGAAGCTGAGCTTACCTTTGAGATAATTTTATTTGGAAATAGTTCTGAAATGTATGCTAGGTAAGTTTGAAATATTTATTTGCAGAATTTCTCAAATATCCTTTGTAGTTTTATTTTTGCTCATAGATTAGAAAGCAGGCACAGCAGGGCACCTGGGTGCCTCAGTTCGTTAAGCATTCAACTCTTGATTTCGGCTCAGGTCATGATCTCACGGTTCATGAGATTGAGCCTTGTGTTTGGCTCTGCATTGACAGCATGGAGTCTACTTGGTATTCTCTCTCTCTCTCTCTCTCTCTCTCTGGCCCTCCTCTGCTTGTGCTCTCTCTCTCTCTCTCAAAGTAAATATGCTTAAAAAAAACAGAATAGGCATAGTGTTTATTTTGGTCAACATTGTTCGTACAGCTACCAAGTAGTAGAACTTGGATTTTAACCCATTTGTGTCTGATACAGATCTTATGATCTTCTAATGAATGCAGTAGTGTTTATATTATAATATATGTATGCGTGGTTTAAATGCTCTTGGTAAGATTCTTTTTTAAAACAGTGGGAAAGTTGGGGCGCCTGGGTGGCTCAGTCGGTTGGGCGTCTGACTTCGGCTCAGGTCATGATCTCGCGGTCCGTGAGTTCAAGCCCCGCATCGGGCTCTGTGCTGACAGCTCAGAGCCTGGAGCCTGTTTCAGATTCTGTGTCTCCCTCTCTCTCTGACCTTCCCCCATTCATGCTCTGTCTCTTTCTGTCTCAAAAATGAATAAAGGTTAAAAAAAATTAAAACAGTGGGAAAGATTTGAAGGGGTGAGAATCCAGATTTCTCTATTTTTGTCTCAACTACAGACTGACTAAGACACACCTATGCTATTTGGCTACACTTCTACTCTGTCTCTCAATTAACAATTTTGCTTTGTTTACCATCTTAAAGTAGGAAAATTGTTAGATTCCAGAGTGTGTCTCCAGTCATGTAGATTACTGTTTCTAATATTCACCTTGACATACATTAAGACCATCATTATAGTGATATCTTCCTCACCTATTCATTTGTATCCTTACAAGCAAAATCCTGTAATTATTACTGGTTTGTGTTCGAACAATGATATGTATTATATATATATAATTATGTATATATTACATATATAATATGTATGTGTATATACACACATACACTCACATATAAATACACACACACACACACACACACACACACACACACACACACACACTGCCAAGATGTTAGTTCCTTTTCCTCATAAGATTTGCAGAGGAAAAATAGAGAGAAAAAGTGTTTTTTTTTTCCATAACTGAATTAGGTTTATCATGTCAAGATGTGTTGCACTGTGCTATATCCATGTTTCACATATATCCATGAATCTATATGACCTCAGTTTCCATTTAAACATGACCTGCTATTTCATCAACTTGGAACTGAATTCCAGGCCTCAAAATTCTCTCTACTCTGTAATTAGTTGTTCAATGACCTCTGTTACACGAAGTGATACAGAATTTGTTTTATTTGGTTTCATTTCCAAATTGGTGATCTCAAATCTTGCACTTCACGAATATTCCTGATCTTCTCCATCATTCTGGAATTAAGATAACAATAACATCAACACCAAACATGAGGAAATGTTCCCTGGTGAAAGAGGTGTTATTCTCAGTTTTACATAGTACTCTTGTTAGGATTGCTTTGGGAGTTTCAAGTAAGCAGACAAATGAATGTACAGTGTGACTCATAAAGACAGTTTTTTCTTTAGTATTTAAGGCATGTAACAACATATAAAGAAAATTGTTTTAGTTGGCGTAATCTATTCTAAGCTGCTACTTTTCAGTTGGAGACCAGTATGTGGAATTAGCTGCTACTTTTCAGTTGGAGACCAGTATGTGGACTTCACATATTATTTCATTTTAACTGCCTTCCACCTTTCAGTAAAACCACATACAGAGACACAATGACATTATTCTTACTTGACTTTTAAATGTGTTTATTTATTTATTTATTTTTAAGTAGTCTCTATGCCTGACATGGGGCTCGAACTCATGACCCAGAGATCAAGATTCAGATGCTCTACCAACTGAGCCAGCGAGGCACTATTCTTACCTGACTTCTAATAATAGATTCTAATCTATTATTAGACGTCTAATAATAATTAGACGTCTAATAATAATTCTTACCTTCTTTATAATAATAGAGGCGGAGTCAACTCATATGTTCAACATTTTTAGCTACTTTTTTCATACAATGTAATAGTAATATTGGTACCTCGAGTAGGAGGAATAAAGAGAATCACTATTACTAGTACTTGGCACTATTCTAGCATCCCTTAAATTGAATCATGCTAGACCCATTGTCTATTTATTTCATGGAATTTCTCTCTCTGCCCCAAATCCATTAGGATTATCAAAATACCTAATTTGTACATAAAGTAATTGTGGCTTGGAGATGTTGAATAACTTGACCAAGAACACACAGGTAGTTATTGTCAATACTAGGATTAGATCCAAGTAATGTGAATCCAGAGCCTAATACTCTTAGGCATTTTGCTATACAGATTTCTATAGAGTAGGTAAGTAATTAATTGTACACATTATTATTAAAGCCAAAGAGTTTGAAATAATTATTTCAAGTGTATGTGTATGTATGTGATCTGTATATGTCAAATGTACGATTTGCTTGTGCATATCCAAGTATGATTTTAGGTCTAAGGAAGACTCCAAGGTAGATCTTATTCATGCATTCATAGTTTTTACTTTTTGTTGAAATAGACGGTATTAGGATAATATGATTATAACTATTTTATTCATCAAGGTAAACTAGTATTACATAGATTAATTTATGCACAAAGACAGTTTGTAGAAAATCAAACAGTAATTCAGTGTATTGGTGGGATAGAGTCCAATAATTCAATTTAAATGCAAACAAAATCAATGAGGCAAGATATCTTTCTTTTGCTTTTCCAGATCCACTGCCCACTCTTTCCCACTCTTCTCTGTTCTTCCCTCTACTCGCTCCACCCCTACCCCCGAGACTGCCAGGTATGAAGTTTACCAATGGAGCTTCTTTGCACTTTGGTTTCCTACTGGCTTTGGCCAGTTGGGAGACATGACAGAAGACTGAAGGGCAGGGGTGGAAAGTGAGATCAGAGTATTTATTTCCTCTCTAAAGAATCACCTCTGACTGGTTGTTTCTGAATTAAATGAAAGCTCCTCTCAAAGTTGACCTTAATATAGGACATTCTCCTTTTATGTTTCCTTTAATCTTCTCTGTTCAGTTATCTCTTTATACCTATGGGTTGGTAAAACCTTGGGATAATGCACTATCCTTTGTGGTGTAACTTAAACCTCTCTATATATGTTTAAATAGCGTATTTATTAATACATTATTTAAATCTTATAATTTCTGTGTTCCATCTGCTCTTTGCTGGGATGCTAATGTGTGTATGTGTGTGTATTTAAATATATTTGTATTTAAACAGCCACGTGCTTCATGTCTACAGAAATTTCTTATAAGAAAATGTATTTTAAAACATACATATATTCACATATATTTCCAAATATAGTATTCATAAAATTAAATCTGGAGGAATTGAGACAGAGATTTTGTGGGTCTAGTCTTTTCATTTAACAATAAAGAAGGAGCCTCTCCTAGGTTCTAATGTAGGACAATGACCTAGATAAAGTGGTAATTTGTGACCTTTGGATTCTACGGAGGTTGATGTTTTTCCCACGTAGTTTGCTTGTGTCCATTGCGCATATTTATACAACTCAGGATCCCATACGTCTACCCATTAGATTGTATTGCATTCAGTGCACTTATTTCTACAGAAAACATACTGCATTTTTTAAAACTCACATTCTTTTTGGTTTCCAAGTACAATAATATGGAGTAAAAAATAAATCAATACCTTTGCTTAATATGTCATTTTAAAAATTACTGTACTGTTGTTCCACCGTGGAAAGAATTTAAGTCAAAGAAACAATGAGTTGACTCTAAAAAATATCCCATTTGATGTAAAGCTCTGAAGTACAAATATATTAGAAGTCTTCCTTAGACATGCCCTGTTTCTCTTCAGTGACCAAATTGATTGTCCTTGACAAATTAGCCTGGTCAGGCACAAAATAGATGCAGTATCAGAGGGTCTATGGATTTCTTTTCCTGCTAGTTACCAAGCTGATCAGGTGTAAACCATCTTTCTGACTAACATAATTAGAACGACACTTATCCATGGGATTTGTTTTACATTACATAAGTCATGAAGGATCACAAATAGATTCCTTTTACTGTCCACACTAGCATTTCATGGTGTTTTAAAATATTAACCATTTATCTCTTATGTACTATTCTAAAATTCACTAAGTGCTTCAGAAAGTGTAGTCAGAAACAGACCTGCTGAAATAACATTCTGTTGGGGGGTGGAGAGGCTTGATTCTTCTTAACTCCTTCTGAGCCCCTGGATTTATATTTAGTATTCACATGTGCTGCTCCCTGTTATTAACTTTCACATTAGACTGACAATGTGACAGAGTTCATGATGCACTTAATGTTGCATAAATATAAAATTCAAATTTTTAATATTATCCAATTCATTATGAGAGTAAGGGTTAAATTCTTCCTCTACCACAGGACTGATGGGATTTTTTAACAATATGGCCCAAAAAGCCACAGTGTGGTCTCAATTCCTTTGTCCATGTTCTTCTGTCGTCTTTTTGTGCCCTGTGACTTTCTTTTCCCATACCATTTTTTATGTTTTTTTTATGTTTTTATTTGTCAATTTTAAAAGCCTTTATTCCTATTAGAAATTTATCCTGAATCTCTACTACAATTTATAAATGTCCCCTTTCAATGTTACATTTAATTCACTGATTTTTGTGGATATTTGCTTCTTCAGTTTATTTAGCAAAATGCTTTACTCTCACTATTCATTCGGGAAGAAGGTCCTCTCTATAATTTAATTGCTTTCTCTTGATTGTGGGTTGATTCACAGTATGTGTTGTGCTATAGCAGAGCAGAGTCATACTCTGGATGTTGTTCAGGCTAAAGGATGCATTTTCATTGGACAATGAAAATAACTCTTGGATGCCATAACGCCTCTTGTATCATATTTTAACACCAATTTATTTCTAATTGTTCTCACTCTGATCCTCACCTTCAGGTTAGAACTCCACTGTAGTAGCAAGGCAGGTTTGTTTCTTTGCTTGTTTGGTTTGTTTGCTGTTGATTTTATCATTCAGTGTTAATATCGAGTATGCTACCCTTGCATCATTTCCATTTGCTTTTATAATGTTGTATGAGGGATATTAATCTCATATTAAATAGGGGGAAAAAAACCCTGAAACCTAAAGAGTCTAGATGCATTTCTAGGAGTACTTTGGATGTAGGTTTCCAATACCCAATACTTCTCCAGGCCTATTTCTTGCTTGTCATCACATTCATGGTCTATTTAGGTCCTAAGTAAATTATGCTTCACCTAAGAATGGTAGGCTCCACCCAACCTACGATCATATGAGTGGTGCTCAAATGTTAGTCGGCATCAGAATCACTTGGAGCACTGGTTAAAACACAGACTCTTGGTACTCATCCCAAAGAACCAGTAATGTGTATTATTTTTAGAAACTGCATTATTTTGACCAGTTGGTCTAAGGACACATATCTTACCCAGTTCTAGCTAATATGAAATAAGAATAAATTAGGTTGGGTGAACTTTTCTTATGATATGAAAAGATGACCCCTTCCTAAAATAAAATGTATTGCCCTTTTGCCATACCTCTTCATTCTTAGTATAGACAACATAAATATTTAGAGGTACGACAACCATCTTTTAGCAACGTCATGTAACTTTGAGGTGAAATACAGAAAGATGTAAAGCCATCACTCCAAAGATGATAGAACAGAAAAATTGGAAGACTTAGGGTCTTGAATGACATCATTAAACCCTTGTTCTAGCTCTAGATAGCCACCTTGCAACTTCTACTTTTAGAAAGACTAATAAACTCCTATTAAATGAAACTAAATTTACTGAGGAATTCAGTCATTTTCTTTTTTGTTTGTTGGCTTATTAAGCTAGCTAGCTAGCTATTTATTTATTTATTTATTTATTTATTTATTTACTATCCAAGTTAGTTAGCATATAGTGCAATAATGATTTCAGGAGTAGAACCCAGTGATTCAGCCTCTACATATAACACCCAGTGCTTGTCCCAACAAGTGTTCTCTGTAATGCCTCTTGCCCATTTAGCCCATCCCCATCCACAGTCCCTCCAGCAACCCACAGTTTGTTCTCTATATTTAAGAGTCTTTTATGTTTTGTCCTCTCTCCCTGTTTTTATATTATTTTTGCTTCCCTTCCCTTATGTTCATTTGTTTTGTATCTTAAATTCTACATATGAATGAAGTTATAGGATACTTGTTTTTCTCTGACTAATTTCACTTAACATAACACACTTTACTTCCATCCATATTGTTGCAAATGGCAAGATTTCATTCTTTTTGATTGCTGAGTAATATCCATTTGTGTGTGTGTGTGTGTGTGTGTGTGTGTGTGTATACCACGTCTTCTTTATCCATTCATCTGTCAATGGGCATTTGGGCTATTGTTGATAGTGCTGCTATAAATATGGGGGTGTGTGTGCCCCTTCAAAAAAGCATTCCTATATCCTTTAGATAAATACCTAGTAGTGTAGTTGCTGAATTGTAGGGTAGTTATATTTTTAATTTTTTGAGGAAACTCTATACTATTTTCCAGAGTGGCTGCACCAGTTTGCATTCCCACCAGCAGTGCAAAAGTCTTCCTCTTTCTCTGCATCCTCGCCAACATTTGTTGCCAGAATTGTTAATTTTAGCCATTCTGACAGGTGTGAGAGGGCATCTCATTGTGGTTCTGATTTGTACTTCCCTGATGATGAGTGGTGTTGAGCATCTTTTCACGTGTTTGTTAGCCATCTGTATGTCTTCTTCAGAAAATGTCTGTTTATATCTTCTGCCTATTTTTTTACTGGATTATTTTTTTGGGGGGTGTTGAGTGTGATTTCTTTTTAGATCTTGGATACTAGTCCTTTCTCTGTTATGTCCTCTGCAAATATCATCTTGCTTTCCATTGGTTGCCTTTTAGTTTTGCTAATTATTTCCTTCACCATGCAGAAAATTTTTATCTTGATGAGGTCCCAGTAATTCATTTTTGCTTTTGTTTCCCTTGCCTCCAGCGACATGTTGAGTAAGTAGTTGCTGTGGCCGAGGTCAAACAGGTTTTTGCCTTCTTTTTCCTCTAGGATTTTGATGGCTTCCTGTCTTACATTTAGGTCTTTCATCCATTTTGAGTTTACTTTTGTGTATGGTGTAAGAAAGTGGTCCAGGTTCAATCTTCATGTTGCTGTCCAGTTTTCCCAACACCATTTGCTGAAGAGACTATCTTCATTCCATTGGATACTCTTTCCTGCGTTGTCAAAGATTAGTTGGCCTTACATTTGTGGGTCCATTTCTGGGTTCTTTATTCAGTTCAATTGATCTGAGTGTCTGTTTCTGTGCCAGTACCATACCATTTGGTTGATTACAGCTTTGTAACCCATCTTGAACTCCAGAATTGTGATGCCTCCAGCTTTGGTTTTCTTTTTCGGGATTCCTTTGGGTATTCAGGGTCTTTTCTGGTTCCATACAAATTTTAGGATTGTTTGTTCTAGCTCTGTGAAAAGTGCTGGTGTTATTTTGATAGGAATTCTGTTTAATATGTAGATTAATTTGGGTAGTATTGACATTTTAACAATATTTGTTCTTCCAATCCATGAGTATGGAATATTTTCCCTTTTTTTGTGTGTGTCTTCAATTTCTTTCATAAGCTTTCTACAGTTTTCAGTGCATAGATTTTCACCTCTTTGGTTAGACTTATTCTTAGGTATTTTATGGTTTTGGTGCAATTGTAAATGGGATCACTTCTTTGATTGCTCTTTCTGCTGCTTCATTACTGGTATTTAGAAATGCAGCTGATTTTGTGCATCGACTTTATATCCTGTGACTTTGCTGAATTTGTAAATCAATTCTAGCAGTTTTTTGGTGGATCCTTGGGGTTTTCCATATGGAGTATCATGTTGTCTAAAAGAGTCAAAGTTTCAATTCCTCTTGCTGATTTGGATGTCTTTTATTTCTTTGTGTTGTCTGATTGCTGAGCTAGGACTTCCCCATGCTGTGTTAAATAACAGTGGCAAGAATGGACATCCCTGCTGTGTTCCTGACCTTAGGGGAAAAGCTCTCAGTTTTTCCCCATTGGGTATGATATTAGCAGTAGGTCTTTGGTATATGGCTTTTATGGTATTGAGGTATGATCCTTGTATCTCTACTTCTTGAGGGTTTTTATCAACAACAGATGTTGTATTTTGTCAAATGCTTTCTCTGCATCTATTGAGAGGATCATGTGTTTTTTTATTCTTTCTTTTATTAATGTCATGTGTCAATTTGATTGTTTTGTGAATGTTAAACGTGCCCTGCATCCCAGCTATAAATCGCACTTGACTGTGGTGAATAATTCTTTTAATGTATTGTTGAATCCGATTGGGTAGTATCTGGGTGAGAAGTTTTGATCCATGTTCATCAGGGATATTGGTCTATAGTTCTCCTTTTTAGTGGGGTCTTTGGTTTTGGAATCAAGGTAATGCTGTCCTCAAAGAATGAGTTTGAAGGTTTTCCTTCCACTTATGTTTTTTGGAACAGCTTCAAAAGAATAGGTGTTAACTCTTCTTTAAATGTTGGGAAGAATTCTTCTGGAAAGCCATCTGGCCCTGGACTCTTGTTTTTGGGAGACTTTTGATTACTGCTTCAATTTCTTTACTGGTTATGGGTTTGGTCAAATTTTCTATTTCTTCCTGTTTCAGTTTTGATAGTTCATATGTTTCTAGGAATTTATTCATTTCTTCAAGATTGCCCAATTTATTGGTATAATTGCTCATAATATTTTATTATTATTGTTTGTGTTTCTGCAGTATTGGTTGTGATCTCTCCTCTTTCATTCTTGATTTTATTTATTTGGGTCCTTTCCTTTTTTTTTTTTTTTTTTTTATCAAACTGGCTAGGGGGTTATCAATTTTGTTAATTCATTCAGCGAACCAGCTCCTGGTTTCATTGATCTGTTCTACTGTTTTGTTTGTTTGTTTTTGGTTTGTTTGTTTAGTTTCATTTCTATATCATTGATTTATGCTCTAATCTTTATTATTTCCCATCTTCTGCTGGTTTTGAGTTTTATTTGTTGTTCTTTTTCCAGCTCTTTAAGATGTAAGTTTAGGTGTGTATCTGAGACCTTCCTTCCTTCTTTATGAAGCCTTGGATTGCTATATCCTTCCCTCTTATGACCGCCTCTGCTGCATCCCAAAGGTTTGGGGCTGTTGTGTTATCATTTTTGTTTGTTTTCATGTACCTTTCTAATTTCCCCCTTAACCCCTTGGTTAACCCATTCACTCTTTACTAGGATGTTCTTTAATATCCAAGTATTCATTGTCTTTTGAATTTTTTTTGTGGTTGATTTCAAGCTTCATAGTATTGTGGTCTGAAAATATGAAGAGTATGATCTTGATCTTTTTCTACTTGTTGAGGGCTCTTTTGTTTCCCAGTATGTGATCACTTCTGGAGAGTGTTCCATGTGCACTCAGGAAGAATGTGTACTCTACTTTTTTTAGAATGAAGTGTTCTCAGTATATCTGTTAAGTCCATTTGGTCCAGTGTGTCATTCAAAGCCATTGTTTCCTTGTTGATTTTCTGCTTAGATGATCTGCCCATTGTTGTAAGTGGGGTGTTGAAGTCCCCTACTATTATGGTATTATTGTCAATAAGTTTCTTTATGTTTGTGATTAATTGATTTATATATTTGGGCTTTACCACATTTGGAACATAAATGTCTACAATTATTAGATCTTGGTGGATAGATCCCTTAATTATTATGTAATGCACTTCTTCATCTCTTATTACAGTCTTTATTTTATTTTATTTTTTTTAATTTTTTTAACGTGTATTTATTTTTGAGACAGAGAGAGACAGAGCATGAACGGGGAAGTGTCAGAGAGAAGGAGACACAGAATCTGAAACAGGCTCCAGGCTCTGAGCTGTCAGCACAGAGCCCGATGTGGGGCTCAAACTCATGGACCGCAAGATCATGACCTGAACCGAAGTCGGCCGCTTAACCGACTGAGCCACCCAGGCGCCCCAACAGTCTTTATTTTAAAATCTAGATAGTCTGATATAAGTATGGAAATGCTGGCTTTCTTTTCGTGACCATTAGCATGACAGATGTAACTCTATCCTCCTACTTTCAATCTAAAGGTGTCTTTAGGTTTAAAATGGGTCTCTTGTAAGCAGCATATAGATGGATCTTGTTTTCTTATGCATTCTGTTACCCTATGTCTTTTGATTGGAGCATTTAGCCCATTGACATTTAGAGTGAGTACTGAAAGATACGAATTTGTTGCCATTGTGTTGCCTGTAAAGTTGGAGTTTCTGGTGCTGTTCTCTGGTCCTTTCTAGTATTTGTTGATTTTGGTCTTTTGTTTGTTTGTTTTGTTTCTTCTATTCTCCCCTCAGAAGTTCCCCTTAAAATTTCTTGCAAGGCTGGTTGAGTAGTTGTGAGCTTTAGATTTTGTTTTTCTGGGTAACTCTTTATCTCTCCATTTTGAATGACTGCCTTGCTGCATAATGAATTCTTGGCTGCATATTTTTTGATTCAGCACATTGAATATTTCCTGCCACTCCTTTCTGGCCTGTCAGGTTTCTGTGAATAGGTCTACTGTGAACCTGATCTGTCTTCCCTTATAGGCTAAGAACCCTTTTTTCCTCTATTGCTTTCATAATTCTTTCCTTGTCTATGTGTTTTGTCAATTTGACTATGATAGGTCTTGTTGATGTTCGGTTTTATTGAATCTAAAGGGAGTTCTCTGTGCTTGCTGGATTTTGATGTCCATATTTTTTCCCAGGTTAGAAGTGTTTTCTGCTATAATTTGCTCCCATAAACCTTCTACCCTTTTCTCTCTCTCTTCATCTTCTGGGACCCCTATGATTCAGATATTATTCCTTTTTAATGAGTCACCAAGTTCTCTAATTCTTATATCGTGCTCTTTTGCCTTAGTTTCCCTCTTTTTTTCTGCTTCATTATTCTTCACAATTTTGTCTTCTATATCGCTGATTCCATGCTCTGCTTCATCCATCCTTGCTGCCATGGCATCCATTCACGATTGCATCTCAGTTGTAGCAGTTTTTATTTTGTCCTGACTAGATTTTACTTCTTTCATCTCTGCAGAAAGGGAATCTATGCTTTTTTCAACCCCAGCTAGTATTCTAATTATCGTGATTCTAAATTCTAGTTCAGACATCTTGCTTATATCTGTGTTGATTAAGTCCCTGGCTGTCATTTCTTCCTGTTTGTTTTCGTTTGGGGTTGGGGGATTGGGAATTCCTTCATTTTGTCATTTTGGAGGAGGAAAAAAGAATTAATAAAATAATAAATAAAAATTAATAAATTAAAAACAACACAAAAATCAAATAAAGGAAGCTAGATAGGTGTGTTTTGGTCTGGTTGTTGAAAGAAGCTTGATAGAGTAGAGAAAAAGGGAAAGAATAGAAAAAAAAGTAATAAAATGTTTAAAAAATTTAAAAAGTGTACAATAGACTATAATAGAATTAAATGAAAACAGTAAAATGAAATTAAAAATTATAAAAAAATAAAAATATAGTAAAAACATTTTAAAAACCCATAAAATAAAAATAAAATAAAAATATTTTTTTTCTCTTTCTGTATCCAAGAATAAGAAAGAAAAAAGAAAAAAAAATCGAATAGATGGACCAGTGAACAGAATGAAATCTGAATGAAGTTACATCCATTTTTCTGTAAAAGTCTAACTGCGAATCACTTTATAGTCTCTACACTAAGTGGGCAAAGAGACTTGTGGTGGCCCTCTAAGGCTTGGTTGGTTCACTTGGATGGGCTTGGTGCAATGGCTCCATTCTCCACTAGGTGGAGCTGCTTAGCTTACTGGGGTGGATGTGATGTGCATGTGGTTGAGATGAAAATGTCATCATCCAGCTTCCAGTCTCTGGCACCAGAACTCTCTGCTCTTAGTGACCAGCAGTCAAGCACCCCTCCTCTGCCTTCACCTTTCCTGCACTCACTGCTTCTACCCTGTCCACTTCCAAGCAGTCAGCCTGCCAGGCAGCACCTCCCTCCTGAATTATATCTGGTATGGGGCTGTGTTTCCAAACACCTCACTTCTGAGAGCCCTGAGGCTTGGACCTGCTCCGATACTCTGTAGGAGGGTCTCTCCAGGCAATGGCCAGGTGCCAGCTTGCCCCCAAGAACATCCATGCAGTCATGCTTTTGCAGAGGTTCTGAGATTGTGACCAGATGCCTGCTTGCCCCAGAAAAAAGTTTGTGTGATCATATGGCAGCAGAGGTTCAGAGATTATGGCAAAACACAACACATAGGCAACACCATGTTTCACCATACCCTGGTGTCTGTTCCAATTCCAGCAAATGTAGCTTTCCTCCAGAGTCCACCTTTGCCTGTGGGGAGGCCATAGAGTCTCTACCAAATGTCCTCCTAGCAGGGGAACTGCTTCTCCCACTGTGGCCCCTGGACCCCTCAGACCTTATTGCTTGCTCCTGGGGATTCACCCTTCCTTATACAGCACGACCAGGTATGGAGCTTCAGAATTTCCGAGTCTGCTCTCCCCTACTTATAGAGTCCTAATGGTATTCAAACCCTCTCCTTTCTCCCTTGTTCAATCATTTGTGGGTGTTTCCACTCTTTGCCTTAGTCTCCAGCTATTTTTGGGTGTGGGGAGTACTTTTCTTGAACTCTCCTCCCTTTCTCTGTCATCTCTCTCTGCAAAAACAGCTCTCTACCCTCTGTGGCTTCTCTCTTCCCCAGTTCACCTCTCCATGCTTTGTACCTGCTGAGTTCTGTGACTCATGTTATGCAGATTGTCTTGTGTTAATCCTCAGATCAATTTTCTAGGTGTGAAAAATGGTTTGGTGCTGATCTAGCTGCATTTCAGGGATGAGAGAAAACCCAAGAACTTCCCTGCTGCTCCACCATCTTGGCCCTTCCAGTGGAATTCATTTACTTTCTATCTCACCTTATACAGGCGCTCAATAGAGGAGCTGGAATTTCAAATTTGTTTTTGCCAGATATGTTTTGTCTTGTTTTGTTTTGAATTTGGTATCCTTGAACACTCATTCTTTCCCTTCCTTTATAGGTTTCTGGTCCTCTAATGCTGTCTGTTTTAATCATTTTGTTGCCTTTTCCTTTTCTTAAAGAAATCCAAATGCTGGTTTTGCTATGGAGATCCACTAAAGAATATAATAAAATGGAAAAGGCAACCTGAAAAAAATAGACATCATTAAAAAAAAAGAAAGAAAGAAACAAAGAAAGAAAGGAAAAATATGCATATTAAAATGTCAGAACAGAGTTGTATGATGAATTAAACATGGGAATGAATTTAAAATCTCTAAATCACAGCACGACAGCTATTTAGGTGCTATTGTATACCCTTGGAAAACATATTCCAGCTGTTCTATAAAGCATTATAGCAGCCTAACCTGGCAAATAACCGTGATCCTGAGCATGTTTTACTCCAGGCCATTGCCTAACATATGGATGGAAATTCCTGCAGACATCAGCCCAAGCCTGAATGCACAAACAAGCAAAGTTGGGCATGGTTCCTCTTGACTCAATGATTTGGCATAGTGCAGTAAGTGTTGAACAATTAAAAGTTTATTGTGCTGTTTTGGAAATTGTTGCCTGTCACGCAATGTAAAGACACAAAGAATCATACCTTTATTCATTCTTTTAATAATTACTTTGTTGTCAACTTATAATAAGAGAAACAAAGACTGTTTTTATGATTCTTAAAGTAATTTCATATCTATCATCTAATTTGAATCTTGAAAAAATCTTTATCCAACCTATGTGACAGAAATTATTATCAGCATTTTATAATGAAAGTTATTAGAAATTGGAATGCCAAAATGTGGAGAAAGGATATACAAGGTCCTTTTTCCCCTCCTAAATTAATGGAGGGTTCAAAAGATTTGGAACACATGGGTGGCTCAGTCATTTGAGCATCCGACTCTTGATTTTGGCTCAGGTCATGATCCCAGGATCATGGGATCGAGCCCTGGGTTGGGCTTCACACTGAATGTGGATTCTGCTTCAGATTCTCAATCAATCTCTCTCCCTCTCTCTCTCTCTCTCTCTCTCTCAATAAACAAAACAGTAGATTTCCTGGCCACTGCCCAATGTCCTTTGCTTAGGAGATATAGGTATTTGTGCATGATCATTACTGAATCAGTGTTAGCATCAGCTCTAGATGAGCTGACATTCAGTCAAGGATGTTTCCAATAGGTGATGATCCTTTTTGTGTGAAGCTGATAATACATTCTTTCTCCTTGATTCCAAGTTTAGAAATACAATTTACTCTGAACTTTGGAGCTAGAAGGTCTCCAATGCCATATCCCCACTGGGTAATAATACCCCATTTAATTACTATAGTGGTAAAGTGGGTATGCTTGTATCTGAAGGGCTGTGTTATCTCTAGGTGAGTCCAAGAAGGGAACAATCTAAACCACGGAGAAAAGTATTTGGAGTGTCTTTCATTGTCTATTATATTATAGGACTTTCCTAAAACAGCAGAAGCAATATAAGACCTAGTTAGAAATTGTTGGTGATTAGGAGATAAAATATATAAATGTAAACGCAGTTTACCTGCTAAAGGAGGAAAAGCAAATATTGACAGTTCCTGTGATGATTCCATTAGATTTTGATTGAGATACAAAAATAAGAAGGGAAAGAATTATCTCTGTAAGATTTTCCCAAATCAAAGAAAAAAAAAACCTTTCAAGTAAAGATATATATATATATATATATATATATATATATATATATATATATATGTTAATAAATATATAAATACAGATACAGAGATAGATGATAGATATACAGACCTTATTCCACATGAATTCTTTAGACATAGAAACAGGTTTTTCATTGTAGTGGATTGTTACTGGAATTGTTAACCCACTGCATTTTACAAATATTAATCAACCACTATTCAGTGAGTTCCTCCTTTGTAAAAGGCCCTGAGAGAGGCATTGTGGGGTATGCAAAGATGATTAATACTTTGCTCATGTCTCCACTAAAGGATTCATCATATTGTTGCAAACATATTCATATACTAGGCTGCACAGGAAAAAAGTGAGGGAAAGAGGTGTCAGAGGTGGGGAATCAGAAACCGTATTTGATTGTTCCTTTTTCTGTGGTTCCTGGCAAGTAACATGATGAATGATATACATTTTATTTTGATCTGCCCACAATCTTGTTCTTGTTGTCAAGATTAGGAGAAACATATCAGAAGTCAAACAGAACAAACATGGAAGTATCTCTGTGAGTTATACAGACCTTTAAGTTAAATGTTCCATGACAAGATAAGCAAATAACTCTGGGGCATATCCCAACTTTGTTGGTCCTGTTTTTTAGTGCTAGATAAAACAAACAAGCAAAATGTGCTTATAAACTATATTTTTATAATAATTTTCTTTTATATAATAAAATGGAGACTATCAGTCTTTCAATGGGCCTCATGGAAGTTGTAAATCATTCAGAAAATATGTATTTCTTGGTTGCTTGGGAAGAGTGTTGGTGTTCACAAGCAATATCATGAACCTAAATTTTATTTTTGTTGCCAATATGAAAGCAAACAAATAAGACCATAATAAAATCTATATTTGTATGTAAATAGACACAGAAATATGCATACAGGTATGTATTTCCTCTCATTAAGATGGCATAAAACAAGAATTGTGACTTTACACTTGTGTAAACACACAACACACACACAAATATGCATGTTTTTTTTTTTCCTCAGAGGAAAGAGACAATATTGTCAAGATACAATTTTTGAAGTGTTGTGTTTTCACTGATAGTCAGGCCACCAAGATTGTATTTTTAAAGGCATCTCATTGAACTTTGGAATCTGTGGACCTCAGTTAAAACACTCAAGAAACAGAAACAACTGGTATAAAAGTATTATCTTAAATAACTTTCAATTGTTGAAGTACTCATGAATTAAAGCACAGCTAGATTCAAAGTTGAAGTCTCTACAAGTCTCAAGTAAGTTCCAGCTTTTAGTTGCTTTCCTTGCTGCAGTCTTTGTCTCTACAGGCACATAGTAGTAGATTAAGGAAGGATCCTAAGATATTCGGAGATTCATGTCCATATGAGAAGAGATTTTACTGAAAGCCAAACATCTCTTGACCCCATTGGTTTAATTTTGACATAAGCTTATTCCTAAACTCTAAGGAAGAAATTCTAGATGGTCAGGCCATGGTTTTAGTCTCTAGAGTCTTGCTGCCTGACTCCAACCCTGTATCCTTTGATAGTAACTATGATATCTTGATGACCTTGATAACAGTGCTACTTTGAACAAATTACTTAATCCTTTTGCCTCAAATTTGCATTTATACAAAGTGAATAATAACACTACTGGAGTCAGATTTTTTTTAAATTTTTTTTAATGTGTATTTATTTTTGAGACAGAGAGAGAGAGAGCATGAACAGGGGAGGGTCAGAGAAAGAGGGAGACACAGAATCTGAAACAGACTCCAGGCTCTGAGCTGTCAGCATAGAGCCCGACATGGGGCTCAAACCCACAGACCGCAAGATCATGACCTGAGCCGAAGTCGGACGCCCAACCGACTGAGCCACCCAGGCGCCCCAAGGAGTCAGATTTTTTAATCAAAATTAGGTGCTTGATTCATGGAAATTGCCTAGTACATCTGATCCAAGAGTGTCTTCAATAAGTATCTAGTCGTTATTATTATTACTGGTGAGCTCTACATCATGGAAAGTCTGAATGAAAGTAGAGGATGAATGTATATCCAAAAGAAAATTATTTTTATTATAATTTTTATGGTAAAAATTATTTTTAAAATAATTATATAGTAGATCATACTATTTATTTATTTATTTATTTAATTTATTTATGGCAGTATTTAAATAGCCAATGCCTGATCACTATGGGGAAATGTCATTTTGGGTTACCGGAGAGCTCAAGGTCACCTTGACAAATCGGCTCTGAAGTTTGCCCTGTTAATTAGTCTTCTAAACACACTTCCTTAAGCCCTTGTCCCACTACCTCCCAAATATCCATCCTTATGCTGAGCTTGAATCAAGAAAGAAGAGAGTTGCATTCAAAAAGGTGTGGGGTAGGCTAGAAAGGGGCAACTTTCAGAAAGATAAAGTGAGTAGCTCAGTGAGCCCTCTTTCCAATAAAACTCCCACTTTAGTAGAAAAAAATATTTAAAAATTAAAAAAGCAAACACAGAAAGAAACTCAAAACCATTTACATTCTCTAGAAATTGTCCCAAGGGTATAGAAAGTGGCAATGAAAGAGTTTGTAACTTGTATGCCAGAAGCTGCTCCTACTCTTAGTCCTCCACACTGCAGGTAATGGGAGCTTCTACACCAGGAGCTGTGTACTAGGTGGATATGGCTACAATGTGAGGGTTTCATCTCACTCCAGTTCACAGTTCAGAGCTGTGTTTCTCTCTGGGCAAGGTAGGCTGCTAGAAGTTTCTTATTGCCCACAGTCTTGTGATGAAAAAACTGTGGTTTTGATGAGAATAGCCAAGAGGACCTGGTTCCTTTACCTGATGGTATTTTCAATACTTATGGTGGAAACTCTAGCTTAGGTGAGGCAATCTGAGAATACTGGAGCTCTCGCCACACTCACCCTCAAATGTGTGTAAGGCAGAGGCTTCAGATTGGGAGAGACAAGCCAAGAACAAGGAATAACATCATGGCCTGCCATTCACTCATAGAGCAGGTATGTCATTCTGGGAGAAGACGGTTGATATCTCTGCCCACAGTTCTGGTGCAGGGGTAAAGGCAGCATTAAGGATGGCAAGATATGTATCTCACTGAAGGGACTGACTATATTTGAAACAGACTGTGGAGAATTAATTGCATCTGTAGGAAAAATTGTTGAAAACAATGGAGAACTTCATAGAGGACACTAAATAGGGGGTTCATAACTTCATGGTATTCAGAACAACCAGCAAAACAGAAACAAAAACAAACAAAAAATAAAACACACGAACAAAACAACAACGCAACAACAACAAAATCCAGACAATTCAGAATGACAAGAGAGAGAATAAGGGATACTGTCATAAAGAGCCCTTGTAGAATCACACACAATCTGGGGGTCAGGAGGCTGTATGAATGTACTGGGCTATGCCCACTTAGGAACAATCAGAGTATAATGTGGGGAAAATGTGAAGCATTGCCCAAGCCATACACAAATCCATCAACAAAGGACAAAAGTCTCACCGGCACAATGGGTTTAAGAACAATCTCTGAGTGACAGTGACATAGAAAGGGATTCCTTTCTGAGTGACAGTGACATAGAAAGGGTCCCATAGAAAGGGACCATAGAAATGGTCCATCCCTCCACAGGGAAGAAAAGCAGGCAAAAACGCAGTTTGTTGGAAGAACTCTGGAAAATTGTCAAAAGTTTACAACAACCAAGAAAACACTGAGTTAAGAGTAAGGAGACTGAAACAATGTAGGAGAACTTTGTAGCATTTTAACCTACTCTAACCTTACTGCCTCCTTGCCTCTGTGGCTGTCTTGAAGATGATTGATAACTTGCCTTCCAAGCAGCCCACATTCCTGATATAGGTCTCTGATTCTGGAGATAGCAGAGCTAACTTTATTCTCAGTATACTGTTTTGAAATATGTGGGGTCCCCTTGAGGACTGATGCAAAAGATTTACCTTTGTTTCACTTAAATCAGACTCTCTCAGGGTAAAGTATGGCTCCATGGGGGTATCCCTCAAAAACATGGAAAAGCACATGAACAGGCTCCTTCCACATAAATAAAAGATAACAGGGGCACCCCAGGTGTCTCTGTCACTTGAGCAACTGACTTCATCTCAAGTCATGATTCACAGTTTGTGAATTCAGGCCTCACATGGGGCTCATTGCTGTCAGCCTGTAAGGGCAGAGGCAACTTCAGATCCTCTGTCCTCCTCTCTCTACCCCTCCCCCGCAATTCTTTTATATATATACAAGAAATAAGGTAACAGTTGGGGTAAACAATTGTCATGCTGAAAGCCTGAGAGGAAAAACTGAAGAATGACTTACTTTGGAGAATAAGAGTTTTGAGAAACTCCTACGTGTATCTGGTATCTAGAAGTCTATATGCATGCCTAGGGCAGGAAGCATGTTCCTAAAAGAACTGAGAAGAACCTTTGGCCTCTAGCTCATTTTCAGTTTCAGTGTAAGCACTATGTGAAAGAAAGAACTACCTCATCTCATTGAAGAACTACCTCATCTCAAAGCCAATTTGCAAATAATTAGAGAATTCTCCCCTTCCCTTTCCTTTCCCTTCCCTTCCCCTTCCCCTTCTCCTTCTCTTCTCATCCTCATTCTCTTTCTCTCCCTCTCCCTCTCTCTCTATTCTTTTGCTTGAGGTATTTAGTAAATCTGTCTACTGTCTTAGTTAGACAATTACAATAACATATTTTTCCAAATATTAAAAAAAACCCTGACAACCAAGATTTTTACATCCAGTAAACCTGTTTTTTAAAAGGGAAATGAAAATAACATATGCCCATATGCACAAAACATGGGGAGTTAGTACTAGAAGAATTTGCTTGAAGGAAATACCAAAGAAAGTCTTTAAGCTTGAAAAAAAAGTGATATCAGAGAGCAATTTGAATCAACATTTAAAAAAAAACACAACAAGGAGCCCTGGTAACGATAATTCTATAGATTACTATGAAAGGTAACATAATTATGTATATATTTTTCTTTATTCTAAAATTGCTTAAATAATAATTATAGTAAATAATGTATGTTATGCTTATAACTTATAAAACTATAATACATTGAATAGTAAAATGCACAAGGGAGGTATGTAGGGAAAAGAAAAAGTTGTATTGAAATAAGGAAATGAGACCAGATGGAAGCTCAAATTCACATTTAAAATATTAGGAAAAAAGAAATGGTAAATTGAAACTTTAGTACAACAAAGTCTCCAGATATATGTTTGTTTCTATTCTTTGCTCAACTTTTTAGAGGTACATAAGATTACACAAAATAATGATTATAATTATCTATCTATCTATCTATCCATTCCTGTATACCATATAGCAATTGCCAACATAGTACTAAAGAACCATTTGGTGATGTAACCAATCATAAGGGAAATTAGCAAATGCTATTTTTTTTTTCGCGATAACATGTCATGTGAGCAGGGAAGGGGCAGAGAGAGATGGATGTTATTGACAGAGCATGACCTGAACCAAAATTGAGAGTCAGACACTCAACTGAGTGCCACTCAGGCACCCCAGCAAATACTTTGATATGAAGGAAAATGAAGACAGTACATACAAATACTTATGGATGCAGCTAAAGCAATACTTAGGAATTTATACGCTAACCCCCATGTGAAAAAAAAATCAAAATAGTAACAATCTTCTACCTTAAGAAAATAGAAAAACAAAAGCAAAGTAAATGCAAAGCAATATTAAGAAAGTCAATAATAAAGATCATAGAAAAAATAAATTTAAAAGATTTAAAAAATCAATTGAGAATATTAGTGAAGTAAAAAAAAATATTTCAGAAAAGGTAAATAAAATGGATGAAACTTTACCTGAACTGACAAAGAAAGAAATATAGATGATTAAAATTACTAAAAGCATTTATAAAAAGGGGGCATAACTACTAATCTTAGAAATATTAAAGGATATATAAGGTTACATAAAAGAATCACATGCCTACAAATTAGATAAATTATATGAAATGGGAAAGTTCCTGGAAGGACACAAACTAAACTGACTCAAAAATAAGAATAAACCCTAAATATACATATAAAAAATAAAGATATTAAATTAGTAATTAAAAACATTCCACAAATTAAAGCCCAAGACCAGATGACTTCGCTGGCGAATTCCTTCCAAGCTTTTTTTTTTTAAATTTCCTTTTTTTAAATTTACTCCCAAATTAGTTATCATATACTGCAACAATGATTTCAAGAGTAGATTCCTTAATGCCCCTTATCCATTTAGCCCATCTCCCTTCCCACAATCTGTCTAGTAACCCTCTATTCTCCATATTTAAGAGTTTCTTCTCTTTTGTTCCCCTCCCTTTTTTTATATTATTTTTGTTTCCCTTCCCTTATGTTCATCTGTTTTGTCTCTTAAAGTCCTCATATGAGTGAAGTCATATGATATTTGTCTTTCTCTGACTAATTTCGCTTAGCATACTACCATCCCTTATATTAGATAATTTCTGAATGTATTCTTTAAGGACAGATTAAAATCATACCCCAAAAAGACAAAAATAGCATGTGAAAACAAAACAACAAACCAATGCCCTGTATGAAGGTAGATGCAAAACATTTCAACAGATAATTAAGAAATGAATACAGTGTACAAAAGTATTATACACCATGATCAAGAGAGATTTACCCCAGGACTGTATGGTTGGTTTAATATCTAAAACATCAATTAATATCTAAAAATGAATGTAATATGTAATATTAAAAGAATAAAGACAAAAAGTCCAGTAAATACTCATCTCAATATAAGCAGAAAAAAAGCATATCACTGAATCCAACCAAATTCAACAAAGTAATAAAACTAGGGAAACATTTCAACACGATAAAAAACTTTAAGGAAAAAAAATCCACAGCTAACATCATTATTTAATGGTGAAAGAATGAATATTATTTCCCAAGATTAGGAACAAGACAAGAATACCCAATTTCACCATTCCTCTTACATTGCACAGGATATTCTAGGACAATTAAGGAAGAAATATAAATGACATCTAGATTGGAAAGGAATAAATTATCTCTATATGTGGATGGCATTACCTTTTATGTAGAACACTCTAAGAAGTTCACTCATACACACATACACGCAATT
Organism: Panthera pardus; assembly: GCF_024362965.1. Classification (NCBI taxonomy): domain Eukaryota; kingdom Metazoa; phylum Chordata; class Mammalia; order Carnivora; family Felidae; genus Panthera; species Panthera pardus. The sequence goes on along the minus strand of NW_026526754.1, from coordinate 4,091,098 downwards.
AGAACTGATAACAGGGTGCCTGAGTGTCTCATTCAGGTGAATATCAGAATCTTGGTTTTGGATCACATCATGTTCACTCAGTCTTGAGTTAAAGCCCCGCGTTGGGCTCTGCACTGGCAGCGCAGAGCCTGCTTGGTCTCCTCTCGTTCCTGCTCCATCTGTCCCTTCCTTGCATGCTCTAAATAAATAAATAAATAAATAAATAAATAAATAAAACTGGTAAGTAAGCTAAGATACAGGATACAAGCCCAATATACAAAAATTAGTTCTATTTCTATATATAAGCAATGGACAATGTAGAGATCAAATGAAGAAAACAAATCAGTTTACAATAGCATCTGAAAGAATAAAATACAATACTTAGGGATAAAACTAATAAAGAAGTGCTGAAATGACAAAACATTGCTGAGAGATTGAAGAATATTTAAATAAGTGGAAATATATCCTATTTTCACAGATTGGAAGCCTTAATATTGTTAAAATGGGGACATACCTAAAATTGATCTACAGATTCAATGCAATCTGTATCCAAATCCCATCTGGCTTTTTGGCATAAAGCAACAAACTTATCACAAAATTCATATGGAAATACAAATGACTTAGAAGAGTCAAATTTATCTTGAAAAAGAATATAAACTTGGAGTCCTCATACTTCCTATTTCAAAATTTACAACAAAGCTATGGTGATCAGCACAGTGTCATTCGGGCTTAAGAATAGATATCTAGATAAGGGCGCCTGGGTGGCTGAGTCGGTTAAGCATCCGACTTCAGCTCAGGTCATGATCTCACGGTCCGTGACTTGGAGCTCTGCTTTGGGCTCTGTGCTGTCAGTTCAGAGCCTGGAGCTTGCTTCAGATTCTGTAACTCCCTCTCTCTCTACCCCTCCCCCACTCATGCTCTGTCTCTTTCAAAAAAAAATGAATAAATGTTAAAAAAAATTTAAAAAATAAAAGAATAGATATCTAGATTAATAAAATAGAATAAACAGTCCAGGAATAAACCCCTAACTTTTCTGGTCAGTATTTTTTTTTAATTTTTTTATGTTTATTTATTTTTGAGAGAGAGAGACAGAAAATGTGAGTGGGGGCAGGAAGAGAGAGAGGGAGACACAGAACCCAAGCAGGTTCCAGGCTCTGAGCTGTCAGCACAGAGCCTGACATGGGGCTTGAACTCACAAACTATGAGGTCGTGACCTGAGCTTAAGTTGGATGCTTAACTGACTGAGCCACCCAGGTGCCCTAGTGGTCAATAATTTTTTGACAAGAGTATTAGACATTTCAAAGGAGGGATTTCAATGGATGGTATAGTGACCACTGGTTATCTATATGTAAAATAATGAAGATGGCCTCTACAGGATTTTTAATGCAAAAATGAAATCAAGCAGTAATTTAAGTGTAAAAGCCAAAACTAAAATAACTATTACAAGAAAATACTGGAGGGGTGCCTGGGTGGCTCACTTGGTTAAGTGTCCGAGTCTTGATTTCAGTTCAGGTCATGAGATCAAGCCCCCCCTATTGGGCTCCATGCTGAGTGTAAAGCCTGCTTGGGATTCTCTCTCTCCCTCTCTCCCTCTCTCTTTGCCACTGTCTGCTCACATGCGCTCTCTCTCTAAATAAATAAATAAATAAATAAATAAATAAATAAATAAATAAATAAATAAACATTGAAAAAAAAAAGGAAAAAAAATATTGGAACAAATATGTGTGATCTCACATTAGGCATTTGTTCTTAGATAAGATCCCAAAAGCTCAATTGGCAAAAGAAAGATATAAATCGTTCCTTATCAAAAGTAAGTACTTTTATTCTACAAATTATACCATCAAGAATGTGGAAAGACAGCTCAAAGAATGGGAGAACATATCTGAAAATCATATATTGGACGAGGTTCTTGTATACGTTATATATAAATATGTCTTACAACTCAAAAATAGATAACAGAATAAATCAGGCAAGAGATTTAGATAGACATTTCTCCAAAGAAGATGTATTATGTATAATAAGCACAAGAATATGTTCAATATTATTAGTCATTAAAGAACACAAATCAAACCTTAATGAGATATCATTCCATATTCACTGGGATTGTTATAATAAAAAAAGATAGACAAAACAGATGTTGACTCTGATGAGAAGTATATGAAACCCATAAACATTGCTGGTGGTAATATAAAATGGTACCAATCTGGAAAACATTTTTCCAGTTCCACAAAATGTTAATTACAAATTTACTATATAACCTAGTACATTCCCTCATAGGTATAATATCCAAGTGGAACAAAAATTTATGTCTACAAAAAAAAGTGTACACAAAAGTTCAAAAAAGTATTGTCCAAAAGGAGAAACAATTCAAATACCTACCAACTGATGAGTGGATAAATGATATATGGTATTTTCACACAATGGAATGTTATTCAGCCATAATTTGGAATGAAGTATTAATGTATATTACAACACAGATAGACAGTGATACTATTTTGTTAAATGAGAGAACACAATCATGTAAGACTATGTATTATGTTGAGAATAGGCAAATCCATAAAAACAGGAGGTAGACTTGTATTTTCCTAAGACTGGGGATAAAAGGATAAGGAAAATAATCCCTAATTATTTTTTGAATACATTTTTTACAGGTGACAGTAAGGTCTTAAAATTGGATATGGATATGGTTGTGTTTTTTATGCTTAAATTTGGTGGATTTTCCGTTACATGAATTATATTTCAGTATAACTGGAGTGGAAAAAAAAAGAAAAAAGAAAGCCTTAGATATTTGTAAATATTCTCAAGTAATGATTCAAGTGGTATACATGTTTTTTTAAGCTACAAACATGAAAGGGAAATGACAAGGCAATAAATGTTACCTATTTATGCTGTCATTGGCCCTCCTCTGTGTGGGTAGCATATGTGACTTATGTCTCTCTAAAAATTCTAGGGCCAAGTAAAAATGTACAAATACAGCTTAATCTCCTTTGTCTGTCATCTGTTTCTATATCCTTAGCTAATGAATTGCAAATTTTGTCCCAACTAAATGTCAGTGCATGTATGTGTGAGTGTGTGTGTGTGTGTGTGTGTGTATGTGTGTGTGTGTGTGAGCATGTGTGTGTGTGAATGTGTACTTTTTTCCCAGCCCAAAACTCTGGTCACCAATTATAAAATAAATTTTTAAGCCATCAACCTAATATCACATACCTGGAATCTTTGAAATTAGGAACATAGAAGTCCACCATGCTCTATTATTTACAATGTATTAGTATAGACTTCTATGGTTGTATTTTAGAAGAATGAATAGTATATCTCATCTGTGAAAGAGAGTGGGCATGAGTAAGAAGAGAAGTATACAAGGAGTGCCTACACAACAAAGATACCTACAATAATTTCACTTTGCTACCTCTTGTTGCTACTTGGGACAAAATCTTTTCCCTTGATATATTGCATACTACCACCTGAAAAAAAACATGGTATCATATTGAAAGCATGTTTCTAGGAAAATATTTACAGAAAGGCTAAATGAGCTTTCCTTAGTCTTTGATAGAGAGACTTCACAATTGATGTTATCAAACCTTTGGAGTAAGTCTCAAAATGTCAAGTCAATTAAATCTCAGAAAACACTTGCACAACTAAACTTAAAATTTCCATTTCTTCATTTTGTAAGATCACCTTACATTCCAGGAATCCAGTAATGGGTGTAACTATAGATAGTATGTCATTTATGAAGAAAATACATTACTACACTAGAATAACTTCTTGGGCAATTAATTGAATGGTAGGGATCGCGGTGAAAATAGGCTTTCTATTCCATCTCTCCCATCTATCTAAACACGACCCTAGCTTCTTGATTCTTTGATGGTCCATACTTTGGTCCCAGGACATTTGCCATAAGTATCTTGAGCAGTGTGAAATGTCCTTAGTGGTACCTGAATACTCCATACTCTTGTGAAGAGTATTGGGGCTGAAAAGCCCCTGCCCTCTGCTTCCATGACTTCCCCTTTCTCAGTTACAGTTCTTTTCACATGATATTGTCACTGTTTATGTCCTGTTTTCTCTACTATTCTTGAAGCGACGAGAGGACAAGGGCATTGTGTAATTCCAAAATTCTGATCATTTGTGGGGTGCTGGGTGACTTGATTGATTGGGTTTCCAACTTTGGCTCCAGTCATGATTTCACAGTTTGTGAGTTGTAGCCCTGCGTCAGGCTCTGTGCTGACAGCTCAGAGCCTGAAGCCTGCTTCTGGTTCTTTGTCTCCCTCTGTCTGTGCCCCTCCCTTGCTCATGCTCTGTCTCTCAAAAAATAATACATAAACTTTAAAAAAGTTTTAAAAAAACACAAAATTCTGATCATTAATAACTAACACAATTAAGGGGGAAAGTAGATACTCAAATGTGAATGAATTAATGGGTGAATAAACAAATTAATTGAAAGCAAGATATATTTAAATTTTTATAGGTTTGATACTGGAGTAAACCTTTTAGGTCACCCAAGTAAGACTATCTCTAAAGAAGAATGACATTTGATTGTTTTTAGTCGGTGAACTGCACTATTGAGTGAAGCCCAACAAGGTAAACTACCGTGGGACAGTTCTTATTGTTTTTCTTTATAGTGAACAAAACCTCCTTGTTTTAAACTAACTTTCCTTAGAAGCAGGGCAAATCACATCCAACATCTCTTTCCCATTCAACTGTGGATATTGAGAATACCAACATGGAGACTTTACTTTTATGTGCTAGACAGCTCAAGTTTCTTCAACTTTCATTCCTCTGATACCAATTGTGAATCATTTTCAAAAAATTTATTGGAAATCTATAAAAGAGCTAGGCACCAAGCCAGGCAATCATCTTGCTTATCCTCTGTTCTTGTTCTAATTAAAACAGGAAGCTAAGAATATTAAAATTTATTACATAATTTATTGTCTTGAGATAAGTAGCAAAGGAGAACTACAGGAAGGGATAAAATATCACATTCTCAGTGAGAAGATTATTTATAGCATTATAATTCCAAATTAGATCTTTCTTGCATGTCAAGTTTTTCTTATTCTTGTGGAGAAATTGTTTATTCCTCTGGCTGAGAATAATGTTTGGTTGTTATTTAAACCACCACCACCACCACCACCACCACCACCACCCACCCACCCTCACACATACACTAACAATTTCCCATGATTTACATATGCTAAAAGTATTTTTAGAGAATGACCAAATTTATTTATACAGTTTACCTGGAAGTACAATCTTTTTTTTTTTTTTTAATCTCCATTTAGCACTTTTTGGTACACTAGTTTTACCACATTTTCATTCTAAGGAATGAAGGTTTTTTTTCCCCTTCCAGTAGACAATAAAGGCAGTATTTAAACCTAAATTATTCAAGAATTATCTAGGTCACATTCACAATCTTCAGGTGGCAGAGTGGAAACCTTTCTTCCTTTCCAAGATGAGAGAGGCTATTTGAGTGTTTAGGAAGATAGATAGGGAATCATGGCTTCTTGGTCTCATTCTCACATTTTTTTAAGTCCCAGGGGTAATTTTTTGGCTTTTCCAATTCACAAACTTAACTTCACTAGTTTACAATGTGAAAGGGCTGTAGCCTTGGTGAATTGAATCATACTCTTCTAAAACACAAGAGACTGTGGCACAAGAACAGACACTCAGGTCAATGGAACAGAATAGAGAACCCGAAAATGGACCCACAAACGTATGGCCAACTTATCTTTGACAAAGCAGGAAAGAATATCCAATGAAATAAAGACAGTCCCTTCAGCAAGTGGTGCTGGGAAAACTGGACAGCAACATGAAGATTGAACCTGGACCACTTTCTGACACCATACACAAAAATAAACTCAAAATTGATGGAAGACCTAAATGTAAGGCAGGAAGGCATCAAAATCCTCGAGGAGAAAGCAGGCAAAAACCTCTTTGATCTTGCCTGCAGCAACTTCTTACTCAACACGTCTCCAGAAGTGAGGGAAACAAAAGCAAAAATGAACTACTGGGACTTCATCAAAATAAAAAGCTTCTGCACAGCGAAGGAAACAATCAGCAAAACTAAAAGGCAACTGACAGAATGGGAGAAGATATTTTCAAATGACATATCAGATAAAGGGTTGGTATACAAAATCTATAAAGAACTTATTGGGGCACCTGGGTGGCTCAGTCGGTTGAGCGTCCTGCTTTGGCTCAGGTCATGATCTCACGGTTTGTGAGTTCAAGCCCCACGTCGGGCTCTGTGCTGACAGCTCAGAGCCTGGAGCCTGTTTCAGATTCTGTGTCTCCCTCTCTCTCTGCTCCTCCCCTGTTCATGCTCTGTCTCTCTCTGTCTCTATCAAAAATAAATAAACATTAAAAAAATTTAAAAAAAGAACTTATCAAACTCAACACCCAAAAAACAAATAATCCAGTGAAGAAATGGGCAAAAGACATGAATAGACACTTCTCCAAGGAAGACATCCAGATGGCTGACCAACACATGAAAAAATGCTCAACATCACTTATCATCAGGAAAATACAAATCAAAACCACAATGAAATCCTACATCACTCCTGTCATAAAGGCTAACATTAACAACTCAGGCAACAATAGGTGTTGGCAAAGATGCAGAGAAAGAGGATCTCTTTTGCATTGGTGGTGGGAATGCAAGCTGGTGCAGCCACTCTTGAAAACAGTATGGAAATCCCTCAAGAAACTAAAAATAAAACTACCTATGACCCAGCAATTGCACTACTAGGCATTTATCCATGGGATACAGGTGTGCATGTGTCGAAGGGACATATGCACCTCCATATGTATAGCAGCATTATCAACAATAGCCAAAGTATGGAAAGAGCCCAAATGTCCATCAATGGTGGAATGGATAAAGAAAATGTGGTATACACACACACACACACACACACACACACACACTGGAGTATTACTCAGCAATCAAAAAGAATGAAATCTTGCCATTTGCAACTACATCGATGGAACTGGAGGGTATTATGCTAAGTGAAATTAGTCAGAGAAAGAAAAAAATCATATTACTTCACTCATATGAGGACTTTAAGAGACAAAACAGATGAACATAAGGGAAGAGAAATAAAAATAATATAAAAACAGGGAGGGGGACAAAACAGAAGAGACTCATAAATATGGAGAACAAACTGAGGGTTACTGGAGGGGTTGTGGGAGGGGGGATGGGCTAAATGGGTAAGGGGCACTAAGGAATCTACTCCTGAAATCATGGTTTCAATATATACTAACTAATTTGGATGTAAATTTTAAAAAATAAAAAATAAAATTAAAAAAGTGCAAAAAATTAAAAAAAAACACAAGAGACTGTTACAGAAGCCACAATACCAAGACATTAATTTATATTTTTACAAGTTTCTAGTGGAAGAAACACTAAAGCCTTTTGATCAAGAATGTCTGCCTTCAGAACAAGAAAAAAAAATCTAGAGTTATTTTGTTCTTCCAACAAACAGAACTTGAAGTCCATTCTTGATACATAATGACTTTCACAGGAGACCCTAAATGTAGTAGTATGAATATTTTGTACTCAGCCACAGCACAAAACTCCCCATCAATTGTTTTTTATCTTGACCAGATAAATATAAACTTGTTGGAAGCATCAGTCCCTTTCCTATACTGCCTTATCTCATCTGATGTCACTATTCTATGACTCTTCAAAATTAAACTGCCTAGTTTTTTAGACAGACTTAACTAGGATAATTCTGAGAACTGTACATTTAGTCTGATCTCCAGTGAGGATTAGAAATAATTTCGCAGCTATAGATCTTATCTCATTCCTGGTTGAAACCATAGGTAATCAATCAGTTGAAACAAAAGATGCCTGTTTGAGACTGTAAGTACATCCTTGCTCTTCAGCCACAGATGTCCTCCTTTTAGTTACTTTAATGCCTTACTGTAGCATGCCTTTGACTAATAAGCATATATTCTTGGATATACCAAAAATACTGTAAATTCTACATCCCTTTAATTTGAACTCAAGATCCTTTCACCCAAACCAGATTTATCTTCCACAGCACTTTTCTGAATGAATTGAAACCACATACGTAAAATCATTCAAGTTGGTGTAACAATGCCTTCATTTGCATTCTTGGAGTACATAATTAGGATATATTATTTATTTAATCAAATTATAATGCCTCTGGGTCCCTACCAACACATAGTAGCATAAAAACTAGTATTTTCTTGGGGACCTGTTCACCAAATATTTCCTTGAATACCAGAAAAATCTGTGGATGCAGTAATTATTCCTTTTAGCTTCAGGAAAAATATATGCTCATTTGCCTCCAGCCACAGCAGTGAAATTGTTGCAAGAGTTATCCTCACACTGAAAGATTAAAAAAAATCACTTAGGGGTGCCTGGATGGCTCAGTCGGTTGGGCGGCCGACTACAGCTCAGGTCATGATCTCATGGTCTGTGAGTGAGTTCGAGCTCTGCGTCGGGGTCTGTCCTGAGTGCTTAGAACCTGGAGCCTGCATCCAATTCTGTTTTTTCCTCTCTCTCTGCCCCTTCCCTGCTTGCTATCTCTCTGTCTCTCTCATAAATAATAAACAATAAAAAAAATTTAAAAAATCACTTACTAAAAGAGCACCAATGAAGGGTAGACAACAACATACATGTTACATGTACAGAAAGGAAGAAAGTATATATATATATACTTTCTTATATATATAAGAAAGTATATATATATATATATATATATCCAACTGTATCAGTAATAATAAAAGCATCAATTCATAAAAAAATGCTCTATAACTACAATAGAATAAAATTAGAAGGCAATAGCAGGGAGGGAAGATGGGCTAAATGGGTAAGGGGCATTAAAGAATCTAGTCCTGGAATGATTGTTGCACTATATACTAACTAACTTGGATGTAAATTTAAAAAAATAAATTAAATAAAAAAATATGCTGCTATAAAAAAGAAGTCAATAGCAGATAGAAATTTGAGAAACTTACAAATATGTAGAAATTAAACAGTATACTCTTAAACAATGAGTCACAGAAGAAATTGCAAGAGAAGATGGAAAATATTTTGAGAGAAATAAAATGAAAATACAACAATATAGTATGCAGCTAAAGCAATTCGTAGAGGGAATTTTATAGTTGTAAATGCCTATATTAAAATTAAAAAACAAGAATAAAGTTCTAAATGTCAAAAACCAAACCTTCTACCCTAAAGAGTAGAAAAATATAACAAAATAAACACAAAGCCACAAAGGGAAGGGAATAATAAAGATTACAGTGTAAATTAATGAAAGAGAAAACAAAACAAAACAAAAATAGAGAAAGGTCAATCACACCAAAGTTGTTTTTTTCTTTGAAAAAAAATCAACAAAACTGACAAAATTTTAGGTAGATTGATTAAAAAAAGATACAAGTCTCAAATTATTAAAATCAGAATGAAAAGAGTAGGTAATACTACCTAACTTAGAGTAATAAGATGATTATAAAGGAGTACTACAAACAGTAGTATGCCAATAAAATAGGCATTTAGATGAAATAGACTAATTTCTAGAAAGACACAAACTACCAAAACTGACTCAAGAAGGAAGAGAGAATCTGAATAGAAGTAGAACAAATAAAGATTAAATTAATACTTTTAAAATTACACTAAAAAGACCCAAAAATTCTCCACAAAGTACTAGTAATAAAATCCAGCTACATATAAACAGCTTTATACAACAAGACCAAGTGGAATTTTTCCCAGGAATGCAATGTTGGTTTAACACCTAGAAATCAATGATGTGATATAGCATATTGATACAATAAAAACAAAACAAAACAACTAAAACACAATCATACCCATAGATGCAGAAAAAGCATTTATGAAAATCCAACACTCTTTCTGGATAAAAACACTGAACAATCTAAGTATAAAAGAGACAACTTGATAAAAAATATCTATGCAATACCCACAACGAACATTACAAGCATATCTGTTTTCTCCACTTCTATCCAATATTATACTAGATTTGGAGCAACAGCAGTTAGGAAGAAAATGAAATAAAAATTATTTATATTAGAAAGAATAATACTCCATTCAAAGATAATACGATCTTTACATAGAAAATCCTAAGGAATCGATTTAAAAAATCTATTAAAATTATTAAACAATTTCAGGAAGATGGCAGGATACAAGATGAAAATGCAAAAATCAATTGTATTTTTATATAATTGCAAAAAACAATCCAAAAATGAAATTTAAAAAACGATCAATTTGCAACACCTAAAAGAATTGAATAAATTTAACAAAATCAGTGCAAAACTCATACTATGAAAAATATTAATCTTTTAAGATTCTAAAAAGCTGATAATGGAAGAGACAAGGATGCCATCATATATGAAAAGGTATTAACATAGAATGCTTACTATTGTAAAGGAAATGCTCATCAAAATGATCTACTTATTCATCGCAATCCCTATCACAATACCAGCTAGCTTATTTGTAAATATACTACCTGCTCCTGAATTCACATGGAAACTCAAGGAACCCAGAATAGGCAAATAAATAAATAAATAAATAAATAAATAAATAAATAATATTTTTTAAAAATGGAGAACTTTTTCTTCCTGATTTAAAAACTAAAAACAACACAATAGTAATAAAGACAATATAATACTAGCATAAGGGTAGACATATACACGAATGAGATAAAATTGAGAGCCCAGAAGTAAAATATATCTATGGTCAATTGACTTTCAACAAAATGCCAAGACCGTTCAATGGGGAAAGAATAGGTTGTCAACAAATAATTCAATAATTCAAATAATTCAAATAATTCAATTCTCATGAAAAAGAATGAAGTTGACTCATTCTTCACACTGAGCGGAAAAATTAACTAAAAATGGGTTACTGACTTAAATGCAAGAGCTAAATCTATAAAACTCTTAGTAAAAAAAGTAAGGATAAATCTCTGTAACCTTGGATTAGGTAGGTAGTGGTCTCTTTTATATGACATCAAAAGCTCGAGTGATCATGGGGTGGGGCAGGGAGAGATAAATTGGACTTCATCACAATGAAAAATTCTTGTGCTTTGAAGGATACCATCAATAATGTGAAAGCATGTGTAATTAGAGAAAATATTTGAAAATCACATATGATAAGGTATTAACATCCATAATATAAAAAGAATTGCTGGAACTCAACAGCAAGAAAATAAACAACCCAAATAAAAAAAAAAAAAAAAAAAAAGGCAAAGAACTCCAATAAACATTTCTACAGGGAAAATATACAAACAGCCTATAAGCATGTGGAAAGATCCTGAACATCACTAATCACTATGGAAATGAAAGTTAAAATCACCATGAGATATCACTTCACACTTAGTAATATGGCTTTTATTTTAAAACAAACAAAACAAAGCAAAACAAAACAAAAGTAAGTGGTGGTAAGGATGTGAAGAAATCAAAACCCTCATACACAGCTGGAAGTTATATAATGGTACCATTGCTTTGGAAAACTGTTAGTTCCTCGAAAAGTCAAGCACAGAGTTATTTGACCCAGAAATTCCATGTATACAAGGTATACATAGTGGAAGTGAAAGTGAATGTACAAACAAAAATCATACACACATGTTCATAGCAGCATTATTAATAATAGTCAAAAGGTAGATACAACCCAAATGTACACCAACTTAATGAGTGGATAAATAATATGTGACATGTTCCTACAATAGAATATTATTCAATCATAAACTGAAATGGAGTACTTACATATGTTACACAATGGACAAATTTTGAAAACATTATGCTAAATGAAAAGAGACAATCATGAAAGACCACAAACTTTTATTTATAAGACATTTTCAGAATAGGGAAATCTATATACAGAGAAAGTAGGTTGCCTAGACCTGGGTCAGGCAGGAAAGTAGAGAGTGACAACTGAAAAGTACAGTATTTCTTTTTTGGATAAAATTACTCTAAAATTATGTCTCAATAAACCTTTGGCCTAAAAATTTTTTTTTTCAACACTGTGCTAGGCAATTAGGATAATGAATTCATTTTAAGAACAAGTGTAGAATAGCTACCTCCAGTACTTATCACTGTTATGTCATACTGAGTAATAGTTCAAGTACTGAGACCTTATTTTGTCAATAGGAAATTCTATTCCATAGTCCTTTATCTCCCTCTGTTTGTTGGCCCAGGATTATGTGTTAATTCGTATTTTAGGTGACTTAACCAAGCAACCTGTATTTGGCCTCACATGTCCTTCAAGAAGAAGGAATTATAAGTAAGGTCAAATCCAAGCCACAAAACGAAACCCAAAGAAAACCAAACCAAGAAAACATACACAAAACACCCAGTCTTTTGCCAAAGCCAAGAGATTTCCTAAATGGTAACTCCTGAGGCTTATTAATAGGGATTCTGAAGGTTTCTTCTTCCTAAACTTCAACCCTCCTCTGACGTATATCCTTCTTTAAAAAAAAAAAAAAAATCTAATGTCCAAGCTGACAATATTTACTGTTATGTTCAGCAGTTTCTTTGGTGCATTTTATAGTACAATGAACCTGTAAGTCACTCTCTACATTTAGTTTCATGGTTAAGTACATTTTGAATGATAAGTGTGGATCATCTTAACATTAAAATTTCTCCAAATTTATGAATGTCAGAATTCAGTTTAACTCTGAGTCCTAGTCTCCAAAATAGAATTGACTAGAAAGTATCCCACTACTTATTATTTTTTTTTTATTTTACTAATTAACAAGCAGAAGAATTGGTATTCTACAGGACATACATTGGGAAATACTTTGTTGGTGCCTACATTATAAAGTTTTTCATGTAGCCTGATTCAAAATGAAGTTATTGACAAATGACTTACCTGCAAATGGGCAAGACAAACTATGATCTTATGAAATCAGATACCTCTCTTACTATGGTCAGATAGGCTTGCTGAATCAATTTGAAAAAGATTGTTATTTCCCAATGATGAGAACTCAGTCCAATGTACTATAGTGTTCTTGATGGTAGTCTGTGTACTGGCATTCCTAAACTTTCATTGTCTCTACATACAAACTTTTCATTGGCATCAGCTGTGCTAATATTCTTTGGTTGTCTCAAGTCAACTCAGGTTGCACAAATCCATTAAATTTCTCTGGAAAATATTGGTAGAACACTTTTCAAGTAAGGCATTACTAATCTATGCATGTTTGCATTTATTTTGTGGCTGGAAAGAATATTTAGCTAACCTATTTATGCTCAATTAATAATCTTACCACAAATAACAAAGAAAAAGACATAAATAAAATATTAAATAGGCCATATTCATGTGGCTTTAAGGTAAATAAGAGGTAAACATTTCTACACTGCCCAAATAAGGAGAATTACATGGAAAAATATTCCTGTAATGTGTTGCTTCTAGGCTGCCAATTAGTATTATGTTAAAATGGCTACAACCATCTGGCAATTGCAGGATGTTGGAGATAAAGTTGTCATTAAATTTAACTACATGAGGTCCAAACAGAATTCTTAGTTTTCCTATAGAAAATTCAGCCTATTATTCATATGTCCGTTTATTTAGTTAATCAATTATCATCAAAGTCCTAGTTGCAAATCACTGACTTTTGCTATAGAAGGAAGTGCTAAGTAGGGGTAGTATGATTACTGACATCAAGAAATTATATTCTTAAGAGAAAAAGACATTTACACAATTATAAAATAAGGAAAGTCGGAAGCGTCATAATTTGGGGAAATGAAATAAATATTAAATGCCTCCTATATATGGGCAGTATGCTATACTTTATAACTAAAGGTAAATTTACTGATTTCCTAGACCTGTCATAAAACAAACAAACAAACAAAAACAAAAACAAAAAACAAAAAACAAAAAACCACCACACACTGATGGTTAAACAATAGATCAATTTTGGAGGTTCAAAGTCCAAGATTATGGTTTGGCTGACAGGTTTGGTTTCATCTGAGACCTCTGTCTTTGGCTTGCATATAGCCACCTTCTCACTGTGTCCTTATATGGGTGCCCCTTGATTTGTGTGTATCTGTGTCCCAGTTTATTCTTCTAGTAATGCCAGTCATAATGGCTTAGGACTTACCTTACAGACCTCATTTTAACTTAATTACCTCTTTAAAGATTACATCTCTAAATGTTAAATTCTGAGGTAGTGGGGGTTCAAGACTTCAGAATATTACTTTGAGGGGGGACACAATTCAGCCAATAACATTAAGTATACTTTTTTCCAATTCAAAGATGGAAAGTCTGGAACTCAAAGTGAATCACCAAGTTCCCACTGGAGAGCAATATGTCTTCTGCTCCCAGACTCTTCGTATCAATGATAATAGAGAACATTTTCAAGAAGCCACTTTGTTTCATATTCTGTGTTAAGAATTTACATGCAGTGATTCATTTGGTACTTATATCGGTGCTATGAGATAGGCATTGACAATTGTACTATTTTAGAGCTGAGAAAAAAAATGAGCCTTAGAACGATTAAGCTACCGACTGAATGTCACATAGTCGGTAAGCACGAGAGCCTTGGTTTAAATCTTTTGTGCTCCAAATCCATCCTTTCTTTTGTGGAACTTGATTGTTTCAAATGTTCTGACTTATGAAAAGCAAAACAAAACAAAACACATCAGCATGTGTTTTAATATTTGACTTTATAAATATGTCTCAATATGGATAACATTAGTATGTTTGGGAGTTTGGAAAACAAACATAAAAGGTTACTTATTGAATGCATTGGCATCCAAGCAAGGGGCACAGAATTAAACCAGGAAAAATAGCAGGGGAAAAACATCAGTATTTAAATAGACTATCTTTTGAAACTGAAAAAAAAGTTATACATTTAAGATATGTCATGGTCCTTTTGCATTGCAGTTTGTTTGAGGAATTAATGTATTATAGTAATTTTACTTTCATTTGATTAACATTTCATTGATGATAAAAAAAGAACCCCTTACATCCTTAGAAAAATTCAAAATATCTCCAAGGATGGAAACTCAGTGAATTATGATTTAGAGACAAAAGAAGAGACAAGACTGACACTTCTATCTAATGGGCAAAGATGTAAATGAGCAGTGGTAAATCAAAGGGAAAAAGTGAGCACTTGATTTTCAACACTGCCAGGTTGAATAAGAATGAGAGAGTCCATCTGTCTGAGTTGGTAGAAATGTGCGACCTCTAGAAGAGGTGGAGAGGGATCCTTTAAGATGAGAAATGAAAATGTCACCAAAATTTTGAGAAAATACTACTTCCCAGGAGCAGATTAATGAAGCAGAAGCAAAGCTCCAACTGTCAGCAGCTGAATTATTAAAGGAGGAGAAGCAGAATCTGTGGACAGGTGCAGGCTTGTCCAGAAATTGAAAAATCTTAAACCAAATCTCCAAGTGAATCACAAGGAACTTCATTAGACTTTTATCTGAACACTTTAATGCTTCATTTGCTCTAGATTTTAACATTTTTAAGAGTTATGTTTTTCATACATCTATACCCATTCTCGTCCAAAGAGGAATAGGAACAATTCTGCATCAAGAATTGCAGATGGGAAAGTGGGAAAAGAAGGCAGGCTGGTATTATGCTAGTACACTCATCATATATGTGCCTCCAGTTCGATATCCCAAATGCAAGCATACCTTTTAAAGAGTTTTCTAGCAGGTGAACCAGAATAGTGGATTAAAAGTTGCACTTTAGGTCAGTAGAACAAGATTTAAATCCTCGCTTTAAAAATATTGCATGTGACCATGAGCAAGTTCCTCTATAAAGTCTTTACCTAAGATTTTTCATTTGAAAATACCTCTTGATTAATGTATACTGTGAAGATTAAAATAAATAAAATATACAGAGTACAAATTTCCTTTCCTTTTCTCTGTCACATCTACTCTTGTAGCTTTACTCTGGTTTGGTTTTACCCCCCAGAACTCTTCTTAAAGGAACACTTGACTTCTCTGTATCATTTTCCTTGGCTACAGAAAAAATTTTTTGAGATCCACAGCTAAGGAGGAGTCACACTCATGCATGACACTTTGCAACCTTAAATTGAAAAATAAACAATTTGTCCAACTATGGGCAGAATATCAGGATGACTCACAGAGGCTTTATTTATGTTTTTCTTATGTGATGATAAACATGTAGAAACCACAATATCATTAATCATTTGGATGCAGGAATTCAGAAATTGTGCCTGTAATGCACAGCAATCAATTGCCCTAACTTAAGAATCTGAAACAAATTTAGTATCTAAACACATTGATTTCTACCGTTCAGCAATTGATAAACTTTTCAGTGAGTCTTTTCTATCTACGAATAATGCAGCTTTAACTAGAAATTCACATATATACTTTTGTGTTTGTAAGTATGTAGATTAAATATTTTATAAGATGTTACTGCAGTAGCTGTCTAATCCACTATGCTGTAATTTCCTTATTTGTTATTTATAACAATGCATTTATGCATATGATAGAATACATGTGCATAAGCATGTGTGTGCATAATTTATATTATTTTTCTTATAAATTAAAGAATAGATTCATAATTACTATGGTGGATGCTGCCATGCACTGCACAGTCTCCCTTTAGGAATGAAATTCTCATTCTTTCACCTGATGGAGTGCTGCCAAGATGACCCTTGACCCTCAGTTGTCTATCCTCCTTGTGACTGTCTCAGCTGAAGAAAGCAACAACATCCAGAGTCAGGTGTCTCCTGAGGCACACACCATGATGCAGATGATTACTGGAAGGATACAAGGCTCAGCCCCCATACCTGGACAGACATCCACCTCTCCATCAGATAAACAACTCTCCTTCCTCAGATGTTAACCCTAAGAATACTCCCTTCTGAAAATCCTGTATCATTACTGCATCTCAGGATCCTTTCCAAGGAGAAATAACAGAAACAAATGACTGGAAAGAAGAGTTGATTGAAATGCTGACGTAGGCCTTCAACAATAACAGGAACCAAAACAGAATATGATCATTGCCTTTTCGGGGGGGAGGGTAAGTTAATGGAAGAGGAAAGGCAGTGATAAAAAACAGTGACATTATCTTTCCTGATGGAGGTATAGTATCGAATGCACATAGAGTGACATATTCAATTGTGCTGGTGTTAGACACATCTGCTAAATTTTTGGCTCTGCCTCTGCTAGCTTGTGTGTCTGTGGGCAAGACTCAAACTCTCCAATACTTATGGGGGGATCAAATGATAGAGTGCATACCTGGCACATGGCATTGTGTCTGGTACATAACAAGCAGTAAATCAATGAACAAATAAGCAGTTTGTAAAAGCTATAATGGTTAACATCTAAATTAGTCCCAGAACTGAACTTCAACAATGCATCTTTAAAATACTTTTTTTTCCATTTTAATTTATAATATACAGTTCTACTCATATTTGCAAAGGAAAGGATACATTGAATAATTATTTGCTCGCAAGCCAGTAATCTCCTACCTTCGTAATAGAATTCTTTTGAGACGAAGGGTGCTTCCATTTGGTAACTCAGATGCATTCTTGACTCTCCTTTACCCTGTTCTGCCCCAGAAACTGGTTTATATGGGTCTGTCCTATACTCTTTGCCAGCCATATCAGTTTGGCCAATGAGGGACACCAAATGAGATCAGGGGATGAGAGGAGACTCAGTGTTCATTCTCCATGAATCCTTCTATGCCAGTTTACTGTGGGCCACAATGTCCCTTAACACAGGCTAATACCAGGTCCCTTTGTCCATCCAGCTCACTTCTCTAGTTTTCCAATAATCACCATTTCCTCTTGTTTCCTCAGTCCCAGTATTTGTTATATCTTTCTGCTATTGTTAGATATAGAGTATTTCACTATCCCTTGATTCTTTCCTTATACTCCTACCATATCTTGATAAATAGTGACTTAAATTAGCCAGCTTGAATGGTTTGTTTCCCTCCTCCTCCTGCTGGGACCTTGACTACCCTAAATGACTTTAACTGGTGATTTAAAAATGTGTTTTATTTGAAAAATGATATTTTCATTCATTTTTTTTCTGGAATTACTTTTCTTCATCATGTGGAACTTTAAAGCAAATGATCTGAGCTGCATTGAATGTGAAACTTCTATAATTTTATTCATAAAGAAATCTTGTGTATTCAGCTTTAAGTATGTCAAATGATAAAGTGGATTGATAAAAGTTTTTTTTAAATTAAAAGACCTCACCCAAAGGGTTCACCCACAATGACAAATGGCATTTCTTTGTGTGTGTGTGTGTGTGTGTGTGTGTGTGTCGTTGGTTTCAGGTAACTTAAAAAATAAATATCAAGAAAAAAATAAAGCAGGAAAATAAAGCAAACAAAAATATATTTATTCTCAAATATGCTCACTTATATCTTGCTCAATACTGAAAGTTGCCTACAAATCCAAAAAATATATAAATCACAATATAAAGCATGATACATCCTACCACTGTAGTATCCTGTAGGCACAAAAAGTACTTTTATGAAAAATGTCTTAATTTTTTGTCACCAACATCAAGACATTTCTTTCACTAAGTGCTACTATTCAAGACATTAATTTTAAAATATAAAATTTCTAGAAGAAAACACATAACTATTGATCTGATTGCATCCAAGGTGTAGGGAATAGATAATATTATCTGCTAATTCAAAGTTTTTGAAGTCACAAATTGCCAATAATGAGCATACAAGTCATTTCAGAAAAAGTACCCATTTCTCTAATTTCTAAAATAAAACAGTGAAAGGACAGATATTTCTTCATGTAAGTTTATTTTAATGTATTTAAGGGGTGAATTTGTTTTATTAATATATCTAAACTAGTCTGGCGCTAGAATTTATTTAGTTAGTTTTGGAGAGAGAGATGGGAGCAGGGGCAGAGAAAGAGCGGGAAAGAATATCCCAAGCAGACTCTATACTGTCAGAGCAGACCCTGACTTGGGGCTCGATGTCAAGAACTGTGAGATCATGACCTGAGTCAAAACCAAGAGTCAGATGCTTAACCAGTTGAGCCACCCGGGTACCCTTGGCTCTGGAATTTAAAGAATGAGGTGAATAGCCCCAAAACTGCTACATTATTTTTGTAATAAAGACCTTATTTTAGTCATAGAAGCTTGGGTGAGAAGAATGTAACAGGTATCACTCTAAATCCCTCTAAATTATATTTCACTAATGCACTGATCTTAGTATTATGTCTTAGAACTGAATCATTTTCACAAGAAACCAGTTCAGTATAAAATTTCTAAAGACCTAGAAGGAGTAACATAATAATGCAGAAGATTTCAGAACAAAATCACTTCAATTCCTTGGGATTTAACTCAGAGGCTTTTTGTCCTTTTGACGTAGTCTTATTTCAATATTGTCAGAGAAATCACAGGAATTTGGCTTGATGTTAATGTTAGGTTAAGAGTAAGAAAATACCTTAAAAATATTTTGGGGACTTAACAGGTATTGTCCTGTTTATGCAAAATATCGAATTTGCCCCCAGA
Organism: Panthera pardus; assembly: GCF_024362965.1. NCBI lineage: Eukaryota > Metazoa > Chordata > Mammalia > Carnivora > Felidae > Panthera > Panthera pardus. The sequence continues at coordinate 4,071,694 of NW_026526754.1, read as the reverse complement.
TAAGTTATATAAGTAAATATTAAAACACAAAAGAATTCCTTAATGATGACAGTGCATCAGGCCTCATATTGCCCAATTTGGAAATTGTGGTGCTTTTTAGTCTGCTTGGTCTAGTTCTGTCAACTCCTCCTTATTTCAGAGAGGCCTGATACACTATGCAGTATTAGACTTCATTACATATACCCATCAGATGTATTCTTTGTCAATGAATGTACAGTCCTTCAAGTGGAGGTAGTAAAACATACTCAATATTCTTCTCTTTTGTTAATTACGGTGATTTTGTTGTCTACAAGGAAAAATAACATTATGGTAAATAGGTACCAATGTTGATATTTTTATAATATATACCTAAATCAAGGCAGTTGTAAACATTTAAAGTAATTACAGAAATTTGTGTTGATGTTTTCAGTTCTACAAAGTCAGATCAGTTGGGCCCAGCCTATCTTCTAGTTTCATTTCTCTTGCATTCTGTATTCAAAATATTTCTAACATCTTGAAATCCCAAATCCTTTCTCCCAAATATCTGTAAGTCTCTCTAATTTTCTACCTACTCTTTCCTGTGTCCAGATTGCCCTTAGCTTTTTTGTTCAACCACTGAAAATTCTCTTCATTCTCTCAAACAGCCACAACAACGACGATGACAATAACAATAACAGCTTTCAAATGTTACTTTTAGTATGAAGCCTTTCCTAAGTGCCTCACATAGGATTAAACTCTCTTTCTAACTTTCTTTTTTTTTTTTTATTTTTTTAACGTTTTTTATTTATTTTTGAGACGGAGAGAGACAGAGCATGAACAGGGGAGGGGCAGAGAGAGAGGGAGACACAGAATCTGAAAGAGGCTCCAGGCTCTGAGCTGTCAGCACAGACCCCGACGCGGGGCTCGAACTCATGGACCGTGAGATCATGACTTGAGCCGAAGTCGGACGCTTAACTGACCAAGCCACCCAGGCGCCCCTGTTTCTTCCTTTCTTGGATAGAATTTTACATGCCTGTATGTTAGCATTTACCATATCGCATTGTTGTCTAATAATGATGACTAACAGGTTAATATCAGGCCTAGTCTCTGTAGGCTTGGCTGGGAATGACCTTGGTGTTCCTCATCACCCAGTAATATTTCCTTGGAAACACTAGAGTTAAGATAAATGTAAACAGCTGTTTGGCCTCACTTACTATTTGGGAACACACCTGATTTTGTGAAGCAGGGTAGTCAGGCAAGTGTTGGACCTATATCTCTCAAATGGTATAAAAGATTGGTGGAGAACTGAAGGGATGACTCCTCTGTATCAAAATGACCCACAGACACTTTTAGTCTTATTCATGGAAGCCATATATGGCCTGTGCAGATGAGGAGGTAAAAGAAGCTGTGCAGTCACTCCAGAAACTGTCAGGTCTCTCGTTGAGATGACAATGTTGTTCCTGTTGTGTCTATTGCCTGACAGAGCATGAATGGGGGAGGGGCAGAGAAAGAGGGAGACAAAGAATCCGAAGCAGGCTCCAGGCTCTGAGCTGTTAGCCCAGAGCCCGATGCGGGGCTCGAACTCACAGACCGTGAGATCGTGACCTGAGCTGAAGTCGGACGCTCAACCGACTGAGCCACCCAGGCGCCCCACCTGTTATACTTTTATACAATTGTTTAAACTTACTTCTTCATTTTTGTTTTGTGAGTCCGATTGTTGTGCAGTCTGGGTCTAGAGTTCTTTCCTGTCCAGAAAGAAACAAGGACACAGTATTAAATGCAAGATATGCTAATGTCTGGGAGAAGACAAAAGCCCCCAATTAAGGGTCCTTGCTCCATTTTTATTACAATCAGAAAACTTACAAACATAGGGATGGATGTGCACAAAGAGACAATGAAACTGTGAACATTAACTCATGGGCCTCAGGGAAAGGGGGTTTTGAAGACACGGAGGGGAGGGGTTAGGGGTTTGGGTTAATACAAAACAAAAGCCTGGCCCTGGGCAGAAGGTTGTTTACACCAGACATGAGGAACCACCTCTGTTTACCTAAACTGGTCTAAGGGACAAGAAAGACAGAGCATGCTACCCCAGGGTCAACAAGGCACCTTTCTTTTGCTAATTAGCTCCACTCTGGGCAACTTTGCCCCACAGAGGTCTATAGCCCTATTTACCTATTTACCTACTTTGGTCCTTCCTTCCTGTGAAAGCAGCTTTCTGCTCTGGTACTAAATTAGGGGATGTTTCTGCCCTGAATACCTAATCTTATTTACCTCATATCCCTTTGTTCTATATTGGGGACTTTGCCCTGCCCTCTACCTTTGCCCTACCCTGTCTATACCTATTTACCATATCTTGTTTACCCAAACTTGGGTATGAACATCCTATGGTTTTCTAATTCTTCATGCCTTGTTAACCCATTGGTGCAAGCCTAGGAAATTCATAAGCTTATTCCCCACATCTCATTACCAACTAGAACCCATACTACAGCTTTGGTGTTGCAATTATATACATACATTATAGGTATGCTATATTATATGCTATACGGTTATATATATATTATATATATATATATATATTATATATATACACATACATGTATCATATATTACATATATATGGTTATTTGCTTATATTTCTGGGGTTTTTTAAATAAAATTTGTGTTGTGCTTCTCCTTTCAGGCAGTTTTCTTTTAATATCTAGTTCCTGGAAGATTTCTCATACAGTTTGTTTATAATATAACTTATTTATAAAAATGTTTTAAAAAATAAAATAAGAACAACAGAAAAAGGTGTTAAGAAGATGCTATCATGGTTTGTTTCTAGAGGTTTGGGGTTTTTTTTTGTTTGTTTTGTTTTGTTTTGTTTCTTCAATGCAGTTGAAGTCTCTTTTATAAACTATCTGCAACTTCTTCATCTCCTTTGAGTCAATCTAACCTTGTAGGAAACATAATTTTCCAGAATGGTGTTTTTCAAGTATGCTGTAATGACTTCCTATCATATTAACTTTGTTGCTTAAATTATCGGGACAACTCAAGAGTTGTCCAGAATGCCAAAGTCAATCTTGTCTCTTGTCTTAATGATCAATTTGCTGGTATATCTGGGTAGATTTTGACATAGTCCATTGTAAGGTTTGAGGATGCAATTAGACAACAGAAGTCAAAGACATGTTTTGGTTTTGTACTTTACATTCAAATAGGACTCAGCATTAGAATATAGATAATATATAAGGCTCCTTATCTAGCTATGTGGTTCATACATTGAAAGATGAATAGGGTATCATTTGGCCATGAGTATTACAATCCTTCTTATTTGAAGTGCTAGTGTGTTCCTAGCTGAATACTAAGTGATTTACCATGATGTGGGTTGCATTGTATAGAGTTGAGGCCGAGGAATGGGGGGAATCTTAGGGATTAGATAATCAAAGAAAGAAAGATAAGTTACATACTAGAAAAGATTCAAATAAACACCAATCATATAAAATATACAGTTTGGAGGCCATAAACAAAACACTACTTATTAAGTCAAAACTAAGGCCAACTGGGCATAAGTTTGGGTAGGGAATGTTTAATAAGTGTGGAAAAACACTGATGTGTAGGTGTATTCTGCTGATGTACATGATCAGCAATATATTAGAAACTGGAAATGAGTATTAGTTACTAACTCAGTTTGTAATGGTGAAGATTCCTGATTCTGACAAAAGAATTTCCATTTGTTTTTATTAATTCTCTTGAGTTTTATACATTTTGCCAAAGAAGAATCATGGTTTATTTCCATTGTCCAGCAGAGACTGGTCCCAATGCCAGTTACTAGGATTTCCTAGTTTTAAAGATCCTTCAGAATACTGGAAATAAAGCTAGTTAATTATTTTTATGAAAGGTAGATCATATTTAGCTGAAATAATAACCACTAATTTCCCAAATGGGCAGAATCATAGTCCCAGAAATCATATATAATATGATATGGAAGAACCAGACTCATTCCATGTCAAGAATAAAAATAAATAAATAAATAAATAAATAAATAAATAAATAAATAAATAAATAATACAAGGTAAAAAAAGAAAAAAAAAAGTTATTGATTAAAGGTAAGCCAATGCATATAACATCAAAATTTAGAATGAAATCAGCAGGAGTATACAAAGAAGGCTCTCATACTCCTTGGAACTCCTTTACTCAAAGCCGGAAAAAAATCAAGACAAATGAAATTGGTCAAGATTTTAGAAGCATGATGTAGTAGCCGCTTGACCCTCAAGGAAGAGAAATGGTTAAGTGTGATGACAGAAATCTCTACTAACAAAGGTCTTTAATAACATGGGTGTCTGTCTGTAATTCTCCAGTTTCTAGTCTTTGAATCTTACTTATGTTGTGTCTCTTTATAACAGAAGAACCTAAATGATGTAAGATAGGGCCAAAGACCCAAGGAAGTTTTATTTCTCCATTTTAAAATAAGCAAATTTTGAGAAGAGTTCAATGAATTCTTCAAATTGTCTGGATAAAGTATTAATGTGGAAGGGGGGGGGGTCCTAATTTGATCCAGCATCCTTCTGGTTTATAATATCATAGGACATAGCCAATCCAATCTAACATGAGGACCCCTGCTCATCATTTCATTTTCATAGAATTGATACAAAAGGACCAGCCTATTAAAAGAATCATGTTTATCTTTCTCTCTTTTTATCACTGAGTACTAACATTCCCTCAGAAAAGAACAGTGATACCATAGCACACATATTTATGCAAATACCTATCATGAATAAACTGGAAGGGTGTTTCCCAAATTTCCACCTAAGATCAAATTTGTCTTTTTAAAATTTTTTATTTAAATTCCAGTTAATGAACATATAGTGTGATATCAGTTTCAAGTGTACAATTTAGTGATACAACACCCAGTGCTCATCACAAGTGCGTTCTTTAATCCCCATCACCTTTTCCCCCATCCCCTGCCCCCTCTAGTAACCAGCAATTTGTTCTCTATATGTAAGAGTCTGTTTCTTGGCTTACCTCTCTCTCTTTCTATTTTCTCATTTGTTTTGTTTCTTAAATTACACTTATGAATTAAATCTTATGGTATTTGTTTTTCTCTGACTGACTTCCCTTAGCATAACACTCTCTAAGTATTCTTTATTATAGCTGAGTAATATTCCATTGTGTGTGTTGTGTGTGTGTGTGTGTGTGTATATTTAATTTTAATTATATACCATATCTTATTTATCAATTCATCAGCTGATGGACACTTGGGCTGTTTCCATAATTTGGTTATCATAGATACTGTTTTTATAAATATAGGGGTGCCTCTCTCCCTTTGAATTAGTATTTTTGTATTCTTGGGTAAATACCTAGTAGTGGAATTGCTGGATCACAGGGTAGATCTATTTTTAACTTTCTGAGGAACCTCCATACTGTTTTCCAGAGTAGCTGTGCCAGTTTGGATTCCCAACACGAGTGCAAGAGGAATCCCTTTCTCCACATCCTTTCCAGCATCTGTTTCTTGAGTTGTTGATTTTAGCCATTCTGACAGGTGTGAGGTGATATCTCATTGTACTTTTGATTTTAGTTTTCCCTGATGATCAGTGATGTTGAGCACCTTTTCATGTGTCTGTTAGCCAAATGGATGTCTTCTTTCGAAAAATGTCCACTCATATGTTCTGACCATTTTTAACTTGGATTATTTGGGGTATTTTCTTTTATGGAGACTTGAACATTAGATTTTTTTTATTTTTAAATTTTCTTTAAATTCCAGTTAGTTAGCATGTAGTGTAATCTTAGTTTCAAGAGTAGAATTTAATGATTCATCTCTTACATACAGAACCCAGTGCTCATCACAGGTGCCCTCCTTAATATCCATCAGCCATTTAATTCATTCCCCAACCACTTCCCTTCCAGTAGCCCTTAGTTTGTTCTCTGTGGTGAAGAGTCTGTTTTATGATTTGCCCTTCTATTTCTTCAGCCCTATGTTCATCTGTTACATTTCTTAAATTCCACATTTGAGTGAAATCATATGGTATTTGTTTTTCACTGACTGGCTTATTTTGCTTGGCATAATACACTCTAGTTCATCCATGTCATTGAAAATGGCAAGATTTCATTCTATTTATGGCTAATAGTCCATTGTGTGTGTGTATGTGTGTGTGTGTGTGTGTGTGTGTACACCCAACTCCTTTATCCATTAGGCTGTATGTGTCCCTTTGAATCAGTATTTTTTATCCTTTGGGTAAATACCTAGTAGTGCAGTTGCTGGATCATAGGGTAGTTCTATTTTTAGCTTTTTGAGGAACCTCCATACTGTTTTTGAGAGTGGCTGCATCAGTTTGCATTCCTACCAAAAGTGTAAGAAGGTTGCCCTTTCTCCACATCCTCACCAACACCTGTTATTTCTTGTGTTGTTAATTTTAGTCATTCTTACAGGTGTGAAGTGATATGTCATTGTAATTTTGATTTGTATTTCCCTGATGATGAGTGATATTGAGCATCTTTTCATGTGTACATTAGCAGTCTGTTTGATGAATAGACATTCATGTCTTCTGACCCTTTCTTTCTTTCTTTCTTTCTTTCTTTCTTTCTTTCTTTCTTTCTTTCTTTCTTTCTTTTTAATTTTAGAGAGGTAAGAATGGCAGAGGGAGAGAGAGATAATCTTAAGCAGATTCCATGCTCAGCATTGGGCCCAATGCAGGGTTCAATCTCATAACCCTGGGGTGATAACCTGAGCTGAAATCAAGGGTCAGACACGAAACAGACTGATGCACCCAGGTTCCCCTTCTTTTAATTTCTTAACTGGATTATTTGTTTTTTTTTTGTGTGTGTGTGTTGAGTTTGGTAAGCTTTTTATAGATTTTGGATACTAACACTTTATTAGACATGTCATTTGCAAGTATCTTTTCTCATTCTGTAGTTCACTTTTTAGTTTTGCTGAATGTTTTCCTTGAAGTGCTGAAGCTTTTTATGTTGATGAAGTCTAAATAGTTTATTCTTCCTTTTGTTTCCTTTGTTTCAGGAGACATATCTGGAAAAAAGTTGCTATGGCCAATGTCAAAGAGGTTACTGCTTGTGTTATCCTCTAGGATTTTTATAGTTTCATGTCTCAAATTTAAATCTTTAATTCATTTTGAGTTTATTTTTGTATATGGTATAAGAAAGTGGTCCAATTTCATTATTTTGCATATTATCGTCTAGATTTATGAACACCATTTGTTCAAGAGACTATATTTTTTCCATTAGATGTTCTTTCCTGCTTTGTTGAAGATTGATTGACCACATAGTTGTGGGTCCATTTCTGGGTTTTCTATTCTGTTCTATTGATCTATATGTCTTTGTGTATGTTGGGGGGGGGGGGGTGCCAGTACCATACTGTTTTAATCACCACAGCTTTGTAATACAACTAAGTATAGAATTGTAATGCCTTTGCTTTACTTTTCTCTTTCAATGCTGTTTGGGCTATTTTGGGTCTTTTGTGGTTACATACAGATTTCAGGGTTATTTGTTTTAGGTCTGTGAAAAATGTGGTTGGTAGTTTGATAAGGATTGCATTAAATGTGTAGATTGCTTTGGGAAGTATAGACATTTAGCAGTATTTGTTCTTCCAATCCATGATCATGGAATGTCTTTCCATTTCTTTACATCTTCTTCAATTTCTTTCATCAGTGTTTTATAGTTTTTAGAGTACACGTAGATAAGACTAACTTTGGAACGCTGAAAAAACACATAGGTTTAATCTCTGATATTCTGAATCAAGTTGTAAGAACTAAGGACATTGGTGACTCTGAACTGGTGACCCAAAGTCTGCAATTAGAGAAACACTGTTAAACATAAGACATTATTTTAGCCATTGTAAAAATAAGATGTGCTGTGCTTATATTCTGTTCTTAAGGAGCACAGTAGGAAAGAAGAAGAAAGAGAAGAAAGAAGTATAAGAGTAATTGAAAGATGAAAGCATGTGTCAAGAGAGGGGGGAGGTAAAATACAATATTGAGTACCTTTTATCTTTCATGCACTCTGCTTGGCATTTATATACATTATAGAATTTAGGAGAGTTTATTTTGCATACAAGGAAACTGAGGTTGAGTGAACTTAATGAATCAGTCAGGGGCCCCATAACAACTAAGTAGTAGAATAAGAATATTAACCCATTTCTAAAAAATTAATGGTTTTATCTTGACAGTATACCAGATTGAAAAAATGTGTGCATGTATAATTATAATACAGAAGAGACAAAAGGCATTCCATAATACAGGCACAAAATACTTAAGCAGGTTGGAAAATACCACAGGCACTGGCCTGGAGTAGGCATTTAGTAAAAGCTACTTACTTTCTGTTTTCTTTAAAAACAATTTGCTCATTCAAGCAGATAGGTATATGGATATATTTGATTTTGTAATTATTATTTTCATTTTGACATACATGGGAGTAGCAACTAGATGCATGCAAAAAAGTTAAAGTCCTAAAAATCTCAGAGATGTAGCCAGCTCTTGGTCTTTATGTTCAAATGAGTCCCCAAAGGATAAATAACTCTGCTAGCAAGACACTTTTTAACATCTCCCATTTTTCCTATGGTAATGGATACTGTATTGTGCCAGGTATTCAGATCTATTTTGTACCCAGGTACTCTTTCCTCAGTGCAGCTGGGAATGTAGACAGCTAAAGACTCTCAATTGGTTTTTCTTGGGGAATTTTCCTTAACTAAACAGAGCTGCCTGATCCAAGCTGATGCCCCCTCCTACCCATGCCTGCATCATCTGACTGGTCATTGTCACAGTCTAGCTGCTTTACCTTAAGACAGAACAATTCGGAAGGATCAACCCATCACCAGAGCTCCCCACATAATGTCTGATTCTTTTATTGCATTTCAATCATAATTAAATTCCTCCTTGTGAACAACCCTACTACCTTCATTCCACTACAGATGTTGATTTTCAGGACACTCCTAATAGGTAAGTCTCCATCTCTGAGCCTCTTATCCTAGGAATCTGATAAAGACATCACATTATTATCTGTTCCCCTCAGGTACTTTAATTTCCTATATATTTATGACTATGAAATGCCACCTGTTGGGGCACCATTCTTCCATGGACAACTCTATATCACTTTCAGTTTAAACTGTGCATTAATTAGGATTTGAGTAGAAAATTGATGACATATGAAAGCTATAATTTTATAATTTTTTTATAATTGTATAATTAAAGGGAATATTTTATAAGGTGTAGATAAAATAAATACAAAATATTACATACATTCTTTCCTGCACTGTGGAGCAGAGTTGATGCCACCCTTGATTTCAATGGAACAAGAGAAATGAAAGAATTTAGGATAAAAGCCTCCAGGGAAGACCACATTCAAAAAGGTTGGGGCTGTTGGTTGAGGGCAACAGTTGCTTCAAATACCTTGTATGGAAGGATATGGAAAAGCAAATATATCAAGGCCAAGGGTAAGGGTATGGGTGGATCTGAATAGGCAAATGGAAGACGCAGTAATGCCTAGGGATATAAGTGTCTTGCTTAAGGCCACAGAGTTAGTAAATTATGCTGTAACTATAGAACTGTCCCACAAGAATGCCTATTCCATCATTTGATATAAAAATTGTACATTTTGTTATTGTGATATATTTATTTTTAAATTTTTTTTAAGTTTTTTTAAATTTATTTTTAGAGAGAAAGAGTGAGAGCAAGCAGGGGAGGGGCAGAGATAGAGGGAGAGAGAATCCTAAGCCAGCTCAGTGCTGTCAATTAGAAGCCTAACATGGGGCTCAAACTCACAAACCTTGAGATCATGACCTGTGCCAAAATCAAGAGTTAGACGCTTAACCAACTAAGCAACACAGGTCCTCCTATTGTGATATATATCTATGTTCATATCTGAGGATAAGTTGAGCTTCTTAAGGTTTGAGGCTTAATGTTACCCATTTCAGAATTTCTAACACCTGGCATGTTGCTAGGCACAGAACAAGTTTCTTATTTCTTGCTTTTCCTTTGTTAAATATCCTCTTTATACCGTGCTTATCTTTTGCTAAAGAGTAGTTAACTTATCTCCCTCTAAAGATTATGTATTATAGTTTCCTGGGGGATGTACAGGGAGGCATTAATGAGAATGGGACATCAGTCCAGAAAATCACAACAGCTGACAAACCTTGAGATGAATGGGGCAATGCTGTCATAGCCATAATGTCATTATACTCAGGAAAATCAATGAAACTTTATTAAGTGACTGAGTGAGTGAAGGAAGTTAATGGCACAGCTAGGATGAAATAGGAGTTTCTTCATTTTCAGCACCACTGTTTCTTGCCAACACATGATAAGACCTCTTGAAAGGAAAGATGAACATATCGTGAATTACTAGCATCCTCAAGAGCAGACAAATGTATGAACAAATCATGCATTAAAACTATGTTAAAAGAAGAAAAAACGTATATTCAGCATCTTTTGATAAATAAGGAAGTTATCAAAATATAGGAGAATTCAGCTTTGGTAAAGGGATTTGAATGAACAAATCATTGACTTTAATCACTATTGATTTTGTGGCATTGGGTTGAAAATAATGGAAGTACATTAATCAAGCAGAAGAGAAATGGCAGTCACTAGCTTATGATAGTCAGAGAATTTGATACAAAGGTGTTCTTATTTTAAGCTACTGTGGAAAGAAAAAGGGAAATTTAGACCTGCCAGGTTTCAGAGGCCAAAGAAACAGGCCCCAGATGGAGTCCTGTGGACTTCTGCCATCTCCTTGGCTGGGCTGAATTTCTGCCATTTGTCTGCATCTGTCAGTGCAAAAGGCAAAATCTCTCCCCTCCCACCCCCCTACTTCTACCTCCATCACCCACCCCAGCTTTTCAAAATACATTTTATTTTATTGTCTCATTACTTACTTATTGGAAACAAGTTCTGGCCCTCCTCTCCCCACCAAAAGCAGCCCACTTCCTGCTGTATGGGAACTTACTTCTCTGCCCAGAGCAGGTGTTATTGTTTAAAAATACCAAACAAAACTCCTTTAGCTACTATAAAAAACATAGATTTAGAAGCTTTATATAATTTTCAGAGCAAATGGCATTAAGAAATTTGCTCTTGCACCTGCCTACTCTTTGGATTTGCATAAATGTTCATTGCTGTACAAATGTAACACGGCATTTGGTTCTATTTAATGCAAAAAAACAGAGGCCCTGTCCATCTGTAAAGCATCTTCCAAAGGAATCACAGACACTTACTTTGCTTAAGCACATGAAAGAGTCAGGGAAGGTTTCAAGATTTTCATACTAAAAGAAATTTTTAAAAACACAAAAAATTAAAAATTAACAAGAAAAGCCTATGCACATATTTTTTGTCTTTGTAGAATATGGGTGTTTATTTGAATATATTACATTCTGAATATTGGGCATTGATTTGTGAGAGAATTTCCTTAATAACATTAAGCTAACAAAGCCTGTTTGCAATAAACAATGTGAACAAACATCCTTAGATTCTAGGACTATCAGATGATATGGTTCAACAAATTACCAAGGATCTAGAGTTTTCAAAATACAAACTATTTTAAAAGAACAAAGGAGGAAAATAGCAGATGGGAATTCAAGCCGAGTTGTGTTGCTCCTGTAGGCACACTTATTTCTTTACATCTTGCTTCAAATGTAAATCTTTTCATATAGGTTGAACGAAGTGAACTAGTGAGTTCTCTCAAACTTGTGTTTTTTTTGTTCACTAATTTCTGTTGTATGTACTTCCTTCTGATTTGCCATTCTGTAACTTGCTCTACCTCTGTTGTCTTATTTCATACTCTTTTAATTGCTTACCAGAATTAATATAAGAATTATTACAGTAGTCTAATTATTTGTATCACAGCACTCAGTTTCAGTGTCAACAAATTTATCTCCCATATTTTGACCTGAATAATTTTCTTAGAAAATAAAATTGTAAACATTTAATTCTCCCATGAAAACTATACTTCCTCTCATTACCCATAATGAAACATCAGACTTCCATATTGAAGTCTTTGACTTCACTTTGGATGTCCTTTTCTATTGGTTCTTTACCGACTTCCTTTAAATCACTACTGACATTTTGGGCTGAATAGTTTTTCATGTCTGATGAGGAAACTATCCTATGCATTGTAGAGTATCTGGCAGCATATCTGACCTCTACTCACTAGATTCCCAAAGCATTGCCCCACGAGTCATAACAATTAGAGATGGCTCCAGGCATCGCCACATGTCCCATGGGCACACAGTTTTCCCTTTCCGAGAATCTTAACACTGTTTTCATGGAACTCATGTATATCCTGAAGCATACGAAACCATGTGCATTTTGAATTTTTATCTCCTCTTAACATATTCCTACTTATCCATCTAAATTAAGTGCCATTGTTCTTGTGACATTTTCTGCAATCCTTCTAACAGTGAATATTTGTGTCTATATTTGTGCCTGTCACCCCATTTTAACACATTACTCTGAATTGAAACAATTTGTATTTCTGTCTTCTCCATAAATCTCTGAACTTATCAAATGCAGAAGTTGTGTGTTTTTTTACACAAATCTTTGTGTATCCTATTACGTAGTAAAAAAAAAAGAAAGAAAGAAAAACATGCCACATGAGAGAGAGGAGCTTATTGAATATGTTTGAAAGAGATTGAGTGACCGGATAGATTTTGAAATGATGAACAGGTGTGACACACTAGCATATAATAGATACTCAATAAATATATAGAGAATGGATAAGCAAAACATTTAGTATAATGGCACACAAAATGGTGGCAGCCTATATAACACAATGACATACCAGCAGTGGATCCCATAACCTTCTTGAATATTCATTTCAAACTATAAAATGTCTCAGAATATTATCACATAAGTGTAAGCTAAGGTGAATGTAAAAAAAATTATCCTTATTTTATTTTGGATGTGCTATATTAAACAGATTCTTGTTCAATCTTGTCTATGCTGTAACCTTTACTAGAATAGAAGATGTATCTTAAATGGCCCTGGATAGTTTTTGATCCTTGCCAAATAATTGAAGTCTATTTACCTCTCCTTCTCATGTTTACCCCTTCCTCATAGGGCAATTCTCTTGTCCTTCAGTTTTTGTCTGGTTTAGCATAAACTAATGACTGTACTTTTATGCCTTGAGGATTTATAGTCTAAATTATAGTAGAGATGGCTTTTGACATGAATTTGCACTGTTCATATTTGCTACAAAAAATAAGAGAAGGGGAATAAGGTAATGAACTGTTTGTGAACTCTTTTTTCTCTTCTCTGACATGTGAATCAGAAACAGGAAGGTCAGGACTGATGGCTAGAATCTTAAATGGCTTATAAATTGGTGAAAGTCAGAGAAAGGATAGGGGCTCTGTCTTTATCCTCTTATTGTTACAATCTATGTTTTGTGACAGACCTTAAAATAAGCCCTTTTCCTTCTAAAAGTTATTAACAAAACAGATACAAAACTCTTGCTTGGTAACTTCTGGGACACTTAGGAACTTCTCTCTGTTGACTTGAGTTAAATGCATTCAAGAAGTGGTGAGGAATTCTGCAATGATATGAACAGCCCAGCCAGAGGATATAAATACAGTAAATCAGTAGATATTGGAGCAGGAAGTGAGGGGATGAATTAAAATATGCCTCAGGTGGTAATGTGTGTGTGTGTGTGTGTGTGTGTGTGTGTGAGATTGAGAGAGACAGAGAGACAGAGAGAGAGAGAGGTTTATTTCAGGAATTGGCTCACATGATTACAGAAGCTGAGAAGTCCCACAGTCTGCTATCGGCAAGCAGGGGAACCTGGAAAGTTAGTGGTATAATTCACTTTGAGTCCAAAAATTTTAAAATTCAGGGACCCAGGATGTAGATTCTGGTCTGAGCCCTAAAGCCCAGGAACCAGGAGCACTGATATCTGAGGGCAGGAGAAGATGGATGTCTCAGCTCACACAACGAATTTTCCTTTCCTTAACTTTTTTGTTCTACCGAGGCCTTCAGCGGATAGATGGTGCCCACCTGCTTTGGTGAGGGTGATCCTTTTTACACTGTCTGCTGGTTCAGTGCCAGTCTTTTCCGGAGATACCCTCACAGACATACCCAGAAATATGTTTTACCAGCTAGTTTGGCATCCTTTAGCCCACCTAAAATTAACATCATTGTAGACACATAAAATTTAATGTCAAAGGTGTGTTCCAAAACTATAGAATAAAAAGATAGCAACATAATGGAGAAGAGGGGAAAAATGGTGAGGTATGTAAAGAGTTAGATTTTAGGCCCATTCCCACGTCCCCATATGTATGTGTTTAATGTAAGTGGAACAGAAGCCACTCATATTCTTATTGCTATTAGAGTTAAAATTCTGAGTGAGCATTAGCTCATGATGAGCAAACAAGCTGGGTTGTAGCTAGGTTTAGAATCTGTAGAAATGCTTACAAATCCTTTCAACAATGCCATTTTTATCCTTTTTAAACAAATTTTTTTTGAACTCTAGTTTGCCTGATTTGAACACTCTGAAGTACTATACATGTCTTGCAACTTACATCTGTTTATGTAATATTGAGAAAAAATTGCCTTATTTTGAAAATTTAATACATTTTTTCTTTAGATTTCTAAAATGATGTTACAAGTATTTTAAGTACATTATATATATGTATATGTATGTATATATGAGTGTGTGTGTGTATATATATATATATATATATATATATATATATATATATATAATTATGCATAATACTCTCTTCCTCTTCTGGGAAGTGGCTAAAATAGGAAGAATAACTCTCTCTCATAGTAATTTTTTGTGACTTTATGATATTTTTTCCATGAGCAATCAGCTTTCTTCCTCTTCATGTTATCACATAAATATTGTTGTTTGTAAGGATAAAAATCAATGGCTTGATTTATATATCTCTGTATCAAATACCTTACACAAAACCATTTTCTAATATTGAAAGGCAACAAGAAAAGTTATTTTTCTCAGAAATTGTAATTTGTTTTCTTGTGACTTATCAACAATGTCTGCATAGTTTCAGAAAATTCCATAACCAGATTTGTTTTTTTCCGAAAGAAATGTTGGGGAGGCAATGTGCCCAGCTTTTCACATCATAGAAAACTAATTACTATGAGGGGACAAATGGAAAAATATCAGAAAATGATGAAATGAAAGCAGATTGGAAAGTGGTGACCCTACACTTACATACATTCCCAGCATATAGCAGTCTATATGAGGCAAATAGATCATGGTATTTTTTACAGTATATTGAATCAATCTCTTTACATGTCTGTATCTTCTACTTGTTAAGTTCCTCTGGGCAGAAACTGGCATAGTCAGCTTTATAGCACTATCCAATTGCTGGAACATAGTAGGCAGATGTTAATGTTCATTTTTGAGATATGATTTGTCCTCACTGAAATTATAGAGTCACATACAACTCGGTTTGCTTTCTGGAAACATTGAGTCTGCCTCTCATCTATGCTTATTCTTACATCTAACCATATTTGCAAAATGTGTGAACATGGGTACACATACATGCACATGCCTGCACACACATTACTTTAGTTTTTAACTGAAGTCATTTTATGGTGTTTTTCTTGCCATAATTCAGTAAAATGTATTTTTAAAATTGCTTTTACTTCATAATGAATCCTGTCTTGAGGACAAAGTGCCCAACCAGGGAATCTGAAATGAATATGATGTGACCCAATGAATTAAAAGTGTAATTTCTTTCCTCTCGTTATATGAGCACCATAAATTTTCCAATCTCATTTTTGTTCTGAATATTCATAATTCTTTTGATTATGTGGTTCTTTTTCTGTAAAAGAAAAAAAGAGATAAAGGCTTTATTTGTAGTAGGAGATGTTAGGGTGGGTCTACTTGTTCAGAATCACTTCAGGTAATTTAATAATTTACATTTCTTTCATATGTGTTTGAAAAGGGTACTCTGTTCACGTCAATGGGTACTGAAGTCACTCACATCAAACCTTGCCTTCTTATTCCCTCTCCTGTGAAATGAAATATCTGAATCAAGAATTACCATATCTTAGAGGCTCAGAGTATGTAATTATGCCAATTTTCAAGGCAGCTCAAATGGTTAGATAAAATGTATTTGAAAATCAGTATTTTGTGCTGATCACTTGATTCAGTCTCATTAGATAGCATTACCTTACTCCCAGACATCAATTAATGGATGGCTGGAGGATGATTCTCTATATTCCTGACTTCAGTTTGCCTTCAAATTAGGTGCAGACAAAAATGAGGGACACAGAACAGTAGGCGTGCAAAGAAAACACTTTTCAAAATGATTATTCAACATGATTACATGAAGGAACAGAAATATTTTGAAGCCAGAGCTGAAGTAGTGACATCTCAAAGAAAAAACAATTCTATAGGAGATTTGAGTCTTATTTTCATATAGCTCTGGGTCTTTTTGCCAAGAATAGGGCCTAGTGTATATCAAGCTCATGATCTCAGAAATCACCAAATGAGCCTTTTGTTGTTGTTTCTGGTAAGGAAACCAGGTCCTAGCAGTGGTGGCAGTGAGTAATTGTTGGAAATAGAAAAGGAAATCAGCAGGTCCAAAATGGGAACACATACACACACACACGTGTGCGCACGTGCACTCTCTCTGTCTCTCTGTCTCTCTCTCTCTCTCTCACACACACACACACACACACACATACACACACACACACACAGGACTCTAAGAGTTAAATGCTTCCCAGCACATTATGGCCAAAGCCAAAGCCAAGTCCCTGATGAAAGCCACCTTTCCCTTTTACTAAATTTGATATAGTATAGCTATGCTGTTCAAATTCTTTCAGGGAAAGAGCTCTTCCTTGCTTGCATCATCTACTTAGGATATCCTATTTGCTAAAGTAAGGACATTTAGACACCAAACATAAAAATGTGTACAAACTTTACTTCAGCATTTTATTTTTCTTTCCAAATTATGGAGAAGACAAAGTATTTCTCATGTACCTCCTCCCATGTTTGCATGTCTTCCATTAGGATTAATAATGTTATATACATCAAGATTATGAAATAAAAATGTATTCCTACCTCCATGTAGACATCCTACCCATACAGCCAAGTAGCTAAATATCATAAAACTGTACAGCACATATGATCATAGTAGTTAAGGATATGTTTCCAAACTCTGCCACTTACTGATCATTGCACTTTGACATGCTCCTGAGCCTACTTTTTTGAGTTCAACACCTCGTTCTCTGATATAGTATCTTCCTCTGGTAGTGTGTTCATTACAAATTTCACTTCCTAGTAATCAGCCTTGGCTTCTCACTCATTTCTTTTTACTGATTACAGAGCATGATTTCTCTATTCCTGCTTCAGAGGGTTTATTCCAGGATGCTTTGCTGAGGTATTTCCTGAGAAGTAGCAATATAGCATTCTGTTGAGGTGGGTGGCATGCTGGGGTCCTGTTTTCCTTTGTGTCTATATGTACATCTCCATGATGTTCTCAGCCATGCCCTTTGCCTGTCCATGGGAGAGGAGGGATAAGACTGTGTGTCTGAAGGCTTAGAGCTCATAACTTGTCCTGGCCCTCTCCAGTGTCCAGGGGCCTGGAGAGACCAGCAGTCACTCAAAAGAAAGACAAAAAAAGAGGGGGGTAGAAAAGAAAACAAAAGAAAAAGATGAAGAAAAGAAAAAAGGAGAAATAAGAACTGGCCAATTCTCACCCCTGTGTCCATTCACGGGCATTAGTGGGTTCCTGTGTATGGTGTCATGAGATTCTGTACTTCATAACAAAAGGATGATGGGTAGACTAACAATATAGCTGTTTGCAAAATTGTGGACACACTGAAATCAGAGGATTTGGGTTTTGCTTTGCTTTGTTTTGTTTTGTTTTTAGTTAGTCTTTGTTGTTTAAATGCTGGTCTACTTGCAAATAATACAACTGAATAGTGTCCTAGGAACTGAGGCGTGTGGTGGTGATAACTTAGAAGATAAACCAGATGCTGAAGTTTGGCACCTTGATAGTCATGCTAATTTCCAAAAGGACACCGTCCCCCCAAATATCAGCAACTTTTTCTTTAACTGAAGTACAATTAACAGAGGATTGTATTAGTTTCAGATGTACAGTATAATTCAACAATTCTCTATATTGCTCCAGACTCATCAGGATAGGTGTACTTTTGTTTTTAAGTTTAATTTATTTTGAGAGAGAGAGAGAGAGAGTGAGAGAAAGAGAAAGAGAGACAGAGTGGGGGAAGGGCAAAGAGACAGGGAGAGAATGAGAATCCCAAGCGGGCTCTGTGCTGTCAGCTGTCAGCACAGAGCCCGATCCGGGGCTTGAACTCACAAACCATTAGATAGTGACCTGTGCCGAAGTTGGATGCTTAACCAACTGAGCTACCCTGGCAACCCAGGATAGGTGTACTCTTAATCCCCTTTATTTTTTCCATTCTACCATCCACCTCTCTTGCAACCACCAGAGTTTGTATTTAATAATATGGGGTGCTTTTGATCTGGTTTGGTTTTTGGTTTGTTGTTGTTGTTGTTATTTTCCTTATCTCCCTTTTTCCCCGAAGTTTTATTTCTTTTTTTTAAATTTTATTTATTTTGAGAGAGAGAGAGAGAAAGAGAAAAAGAGAAACAGAGAAAGAGAGAGAATGGGGGAAGAGCAAAGAGAGAGGGAAAGAGAGAGAATCCCAAGCAGGCTCTGTAATGTCAGCATGGAGCCCAATTCAGGGCTTGAACTCACAAACCAAGACCTAAGCTGAAACCAAGAGTCAGATGCTAAACCAACTGAGCAACCCAGGCACCCCTGTTTGTTTTGTTTCTTAGATTTCACATATGAGTGAAATCATATGGTATTTGTCTTTCTCCAATTGATTTATTTCACTTAGTATTATATCTTCTTGGTCCATCCATGTTCTTACAAATGGCAACATTCCATTGTTTTTCATGGCTGAATAATGATCCATTTTATATACATATATATATATATGATCCATTTTATATACATATTATATATCACATATTCTTTATCCATTCATTTATGAATGGGAATTTGGGTTGCTTTCATATCTTGGCTAGAATAAATAATGCTGCAATAAACACAGAGGTACATATGCAGTTTCAAATTAGTGGGTTTTTTTAGGAGGTAAATGCCCAGTAATTAAGTTACTGGATCATGTGGTAATCCTATTTTTAATTTTTTGAGGAACCTCCATACTGCTTTCTACAGTGGCTGCACCAATTTGCATGTCCACCAATAGTGCATGAGAGTTCCTATTTTTCCCACATCCTCTCCAACACTTGTTATTTTTTGTTTTTGTTTTTCCTTTTTTCGGTTCTAGCCATTCTGGCAGGTATAAAGTGATATCACATGGTGGTTTTGATTTACATTTCACTGATGATTAGTGATATTGAGCATCTTTCCAATGTCCAGATGTCTGTTGGCCATCTGTATATCTTCTTTCGAAAAAGTTCTGTTCAGTTCTGTTTATTAATCAGATTATTTAATATGTTTCTTGGCTATGAAGTTATGGATATTAATCTTTTATTCCATAAATCATTTGCAAATATCTTTTCCCATTCAAAAGGTTCCTTTTCTTTTATTCTTGGTTTTCTTCCCTGTGCACATGCATTTTATCTGGTATAGTCGCAATAGGTTTCATTTTGGTGTTCTCCCCTTTTCCAGAGGAGACATATTTGGAAAAATGTATCTATGTCTAATGTCAAGGAAATTACTGTCTATGTTCTTTTTTATAATTTCAGGATTCAAATATATGCCTTTACCATTTGAGTTTATTTTTGTGTATGGTGTAAAAAAATGATTCAGCAAGTTTTAATGGAATGAGCCCTGTGCCATTCTTCTTTGTTTCCTATAATTCCTTGAGCTTATTACTTAACAATGATAAGCTTCAATATCCCAGTATGCTTATAGAGCTGACAAATTGGTTTGCCTATCTGGAAACAGGCAGGATAGATTGAGATGTGAAAAAATATGGTTTTGTACACAAACAGCTGTATTTTTTTTCTTGTTTAATACCATATATATTTATCTTTCAAACTTACTAAAACAAAAACAAACAACCAAAAAAACATATTTTAAATATCAAAAAGTATTCTTTTAAATTAGGCATAGGCAGGCATACACAACATATAAATGAATGGACATAATTGTCTTCCATTAACATATTTCTAAATGAAGTTAGAAAATAAGGAGAAATTCCAGATGAGATTTACCACCTGGAGACAATGCCATGTTTTGGAAATCTGGAATCCTGTCAAGGCTTTGGGATCAGAACCAGTCAGGCATGTGGTTTCTCTTTTTAATCTAACAAAGGCATGAAGGCAATGCTATCCTAAAACACAGTCTTGCGTTTATGTATACTCTGCCTCAAATTGTGATTTGGGGGGAAAGCACTCAGTTAGCATCCACTGTTCATAGAACTCTTAAAAACTGAGCATTTAAAACAGAGTTCTTTGTTTTCTTGCTGTCACAAACCTTCTGCACAACTTGATTCATATAAGAAGGTAACATAGTCCCTAGCTAGCACTCATTAAGTTGTGTCATTGGACAAGATGTTCTAGACATGTTATCTCAGTGAATATCTCAAAAACCCTACTCAATAAGGACTATTATGGTGGGTTTTGTTTATTTTAAATAAGGAAAGTGAATTTAACTGCCAGGTTCAAACTCACACACCTAGTAAAGCAGAGCTGGGGTTGGAAACCAACATTTTGATTCCTTGTGTCATAATTTTTTCATGACGTCATACTGCTAAGCAAGATGGGGAATGTGGATTTTCTCTTGATGAATCTATGTTGGTTCACTATACTGGGCATGACAGTCTTTCCGGGTAAAAACAGACATTCAAATAACCTGGGATTTTGGAAAGAAAATATAAATAGACTTTTTTCTTAATAAAGGTTATCATTCCTAGCCTAAGGGCCCCTTGGAAAGAAGCAAGCCTAGCTCCTTCCAGATTGCCTCTAGGAGTGTATTGCAAATAAATATTCATAGTCTTTACCCATAGAGCTTTTGCTTCAGAATGTCCAGGTTGGACCCTGAATATCCTTACTCCTCTTCTCCTACTACCACTTCTGAGAGATTCTTCCAAGTAACTGAGATTGGAAGTTATTGCTTTACCTGTATTAATGTCAGATTAGGTCAGAATCCCAGTATTCACAAAGAATATCAGATATGCCTGCAAAGCACTTAAAACATCTCATGTTATCTTCTTAGGAAGTCATGTTTTGGTCACTTAGAGGGGCTGTCTGGTATAGTCATGAATAACACAGATACTGAGTTCAGACAGCCTGGGTTCCAATCCTAAGTACATCACCTATTATTTTTGTATTTGAACATGTTATTTAAACTCTCTTTGTCTAGGGATGATAAAATGTTCTATAATTATGGGAAGATCACACGAGACAAGTTATAGTAAGCCCTTGGCAATCTATTATTATTATTATTATTATGGATACCACTGAGCACCAGTAATATACCTTTTAGCTACTGTCCAATTGACATAACAAATGATCCCAAACCTCAGTGGCTTATGACAATCAACATTCGTTCTTACAGTCAGGGAATTATAGGTCAACTGTGATTTGGCTGAGCTTGTCTGCATCTCAGCTGGGTGGATTTGCTTCAGCATACAGATGGAGTTAAGTGTGGTTTTAGGATCTGGATTGGGTTCAGATCTGCTCCATGAGCTTTTGTTCTGGGGCTCAGAATCCAGGGCCAGCAGATGCCTATGCCATACTTTTCTCATGGTGGGTCATTGATGTGCAAAAGCCAAGTCAAACTGTACAAACACATATGAGGCCTCTGCTTGCATCACTTTTGCCAATACCCTTTTGGTCAAACTAGTCACATAGTCAAGGCCATATCATTTGAGATGAAAGGGGGACTTTATCAAATGCAGTTAGGGGCAGGAGGATTAGAAATATATGGAAAAGTAATCTATCCTAGCAAAAAATATAACAATGATTCTCAATGAATAAATTTTTTTTCCTTTAATAAATTTGTGACAATACAATTTACTATGTCCTATGCTGAACACGATATAGACTTTTCTTTGCGGATGTGAGAATAGAAAACCACCATCATTTGTTATCATCATCTGATGAGGACTACTTTCCACTTATCCTGCTCTGAGAAGCACATTTGTGGCCTGAGAATTCCTTCACTGAAACAGCTCAGAATAATCTATAGTAGAACAACTGATTTCTTCCAGACACTCTGCTAATACTCCTCGAGACATCAAAGATAGAGAAATATATCAGAGGTGTGCATCCTAGGTAGGAGCTGAGTACTACCTGTGAAAAAATGTTGGCTGACTCTTGAGTAGAGGATGACCAGTTTGAGTTGATTCATTCAGCAAAGATTTCTTGCAAACCAATGTTATCCTAGGTTTATTCCAGGTAGAATTTAACAGCAAGTTTATAAATATCACAAGATTCAGTAAGGGTGTTAACAAAAGACACATCTAAAACCTAAAATAAGATAGTAAAAAAAAAAAATAGATCACAAAGACAAATGGAAGATTACAAAGAAGAGATTTTATTGTATAAGAAGTAGAGAGGAATTGATTCTGGCTAGCAAATACTAATATATAAGAGATTCACCTCCCCTGGGAGCACTACACATATCTATAACATTGGTTGACTACTTAATATAGTTTTAAAGGACAAAAAAATCAAAAGAAAAATAATCAACTTACCAACAAAAATAGAAAACATCACATAGACAGTTCACAGTGTCAAGAACATGCTAAAAACTAAGGCATTTGAGAGGTTGAATTTCAATAATAATTAAAGAAATGCATAATATATCAACTGTTGTATTGGTTGTGTGTCCTTTTTTATTTTAAAATTTATTTTAGTTCAGTAAACATACTTAACATGAGGTCTGCCTTCCTAACATCTTTTTTTAAATTTAGAATCCATCGTTATTGACTATAGGTACAATCAAAAACTTTTATAGGAAACATTATTTTAAAAATAAATAAAAAATAAATATTATTAATATCCAGTGGTGGAAGCAGTGTGGGATTCAGGATAGTTTCATAAAATTTTAGTGGAAATAAAAATTGGCGCAGTATTTCGAGACCAAAGCTTGTCGGCATATATAGAAATTAAAAAAAAAAAAAATTTAATGTTTACTTATTTTTGAGAGAGAGAGACAGAGTGTGAGCAGGGGAGGGGCAGAGAGAGAGGGAAACAGAATCCAAAGTGGGCTCCAGGCTTTGAGCTGTCAGCACAGAGCCCAACGCAGAGCTCAAAATCATGAACTGTGAGATCATGACCTGAGCTGAGGCCGGATGTCCAGCCAACTGAGCCACGCAGGCACCCCAGCGTCTATAGAAATTTTAAAAATGTTTTGCTCTTGTTCAGTATTTATATTCAAAGATATTTATCCAAGAGGAAAGAAAATAACAACAGTAATAAAAACAAAAGCAATAATAAACCTAAAATCTTGTCCATGTAGAACAAAAAGTAAGGGAGAACTTTATGAAAAACTTTCTGTAGCAAAATTGGAACTGGGCTAAATGCTCACATTGGTAAAGAGACAGTTATATATGCCCACCTCCATTCATTACATAGAATTCGATGCAACACTTTTTCAAATACTGTAGTTGGAGAAGTATCACAGAAAACCTGGCATCTTTTATAAATGAGGTAATGTTGGTAGTTGTTTGCCTGTCACTATTTCAGAAGTATGTCACGAAGTGTGGGTTCTTTTTTCTCCATTCTCTTTTCTTTTTTCTTTTTTCTTTTTCATTTGAAACTAGTTTCATTTGAAACTAGTTGTATGCTCTGTGTACATACAAGATGGTATAAAAACTGAACATACTTTTCGAAAGCCACTAGATATCATGAGACATGTAAATTACTGCCTTGAATTTGAATGAAGAGGTAAAACTAAAATCAAATCTTTCCAGATCTGTGTCAGGAAGAATCGTGATGGTCTTTCCAATTAATTGTCACTGATACAAAGTACTTTGAAGTTAAAAAGGAAAAGAGAATAGCTATAATTAATGCAAGTAATAGATAGTACAAATATACTCATTAACATGGCTTCTGTATCATTTTGTGAGACATACTTTTTTTTTTTTCTTTTTCTAAACACTAAAGAGCTGGAGGAATATCTTACATGTTTGTTTAGTACATTTAATCAAATCTTAATCTTTAGATTCACTCAGATCTGAATAAAAAACTAGTTATATAAATTAAAATGAGAACAGTAAGTGATAATTGATAAGTTCAATATTTATGATGGGTATTGTGTGCTTCTCAGCTGAAAAGCTACCAGGGGAGTTCACCTTTCATGTTTTTGTGGGAACCTCAAAGGGAATAAATTAACCTACAAAGAGTAAAGTGAATAATGAAAACAAATCTTCAATTTCTACAGAGAAATCTGTAAGAGGTGATAAGCAGAGATTACTTTTTATATCATTAATCACAAATGTATTGATTATGGAAATAGCATACTTGTTTCAAGATGGTGAACTAAAGTCTGATGAAATTATCTTCCTCTTACTTGTCCCATATTTATTAAATTGTTAAAAAGTTAATAAATATGGAACTATATTCAAATTTATAAGTAAATAAATGGACATACAGCAATGATACATCCACTGAAGTAGGAAGCATATGGCCGGTGGGGCAGAGTAGTAATAGAGATAAAACAAGCAAACTAAAGCTGTCCAGTGTGTATGTGTGTGTGAGTGGAGTGGAGGTTACTATTCCATGAACAACTGAGGCCATGATATAAGGAAATTAAATATCTATGGCCTCCTCTTTATAACTATCTATCTGTCCTGTTTCCATCCACCTACCTATGTATCTAACATGTCTACCTGCCTCCATACTTATCTGCCTATCTTCTTAAATTACAGATGCTTTAGGGGCAGAGTGGTAGAGGGCACAGGTATTAAAATTTCTCATTGCCTGTCCACATGAGAATCAAACTAGGTGTTCTTCCTCATTATTTTTTCCTCACAGTGGACTCTGAAATTAGAATGGAAGATTTTGTTCATGGTGAATTGGACATAGAAAATAGAAATAGCATCTACCATTGGGGCTAATCTCTCATTCCTAGACTGTAGACATGATACTCTAATTTGCTAAGCACATTTAGTTTTGTAAATGGAGTGAGGCCTGAATGGTGAGTACTAAGCTCTCATTTCCAGCTGATGTTAAAAGGGAAATCCGGGGAGTCTAGTTATATCTTAAAGTATCATTATAATTAATGCTTCTTCCCAGTTCCTTTTGCTGGGTCTTATAGTGCCAGTTCTGATCCTTCTCATTTGAAGGATGATTCTACCCTTCATCCTACCCTCTATTCCAAAATTGTTACCTCAGAAAATGATGCCATTAATGTGTCTACTTAGGATCTCCAAAAATGTGCATAGGAATCTAATGCCTATTTGTTAAAACCTCTTGATGTTGCTCAGAATAATGACATTGTTTAACACTAGGGACTCATATTCCTGTACTCAGCAGTAATTGATTAGCACTTTTCCCTTTCATCCAAGTAATTGCAACTGTAGCTAAGCTGAAATATTTTCCTCTTTGCTTACTTTTCAAAAGAAGATAATCACTGACAGAACTTTACAATATTATAAATAATAGCAGGCTTCAATATCTTCATTTTATATACCAGACTGCATGAGAGAATTTAAACTTTGTCCAAGTGCTGGAGTCAGAGTTGAACACAGCTTTGTGTGGCTGTAAATCATCACTCTTTCTTTATTCCATGCCTTCTCCATATTTATAAGATACTGGTATCTGGATCAGATGACATAATGCATACGAAAGTGGTTCGTGAGCCACAAACTCCTGCTTAAATGGAAATAATGATTATAGAACAAAGCAAAATATGTTTCTTTTAAGTTAGCCAAATCAGACCCATGTTAACAACCTACATAAGCAGATTCCTATCTAGCTGTAATCCTAAATCATTAAATTATAAAGGTACAGTTGAAAGTATTTTAACAAACTTTCCATTGCATGTTTCTTTTGCATTCACACTTCAATTTGCTATTTTACACCATGTAAAGAGTAAGATAAGGCTGCTTCTCTCAAGTGTGTGGTATTCTGAGGGGACAAACCTAGGCATACAATAATTTCTTTAAGTATAGCCATCATAATACAACCGCACAACAATTGTAGTAATATGAGTCGTTAAAGGACAGAAACTAAATCCCAGGAGGGAGGCACATAAAGAATTTTAGGAATAGAATCCCTTAAGGTAAAATTTAGCTATTGCCTAAATCTTGAAGAAGTAGTATAATTTATACTCGATCCCAAGATACCAAGCTCTAACCGTGCGATTTAGTGGAGTTTAACAAACAGCTGATCGTATTTTTTTTCCTGCTCGAAGAATTGTGTAAAACAGTGGAAATGCAAAATGCATAGACACACTGTGCCCCCAAGAGGAGACGCAGGCACTTGAAAGATGACAGCAACTCAGATAGTGAAGTGCTGAAAGAAGAATGTGGACATGGTACCACATGAGCACAGAGAAGACAACACATTCTTCCTCCTTGAGAATGAACAAAAAATTAAAGAAGTGTTTGTTGAACCTCGAAAGATGAGCTGTAGTTCTCTGGTGGAGAAGGGTGTGGAGCTGTTCCTAAGAGGAAGAGACTCTATGAACAAAATAGAAAGGTAGGGGATTACACGGTTTGAGAAAGCATGCATATTTATGCCAGAGACAGTACCCACCAGGGGCTAGTCTTCTTACCTTCACATAAATATTAAGATTTGCAGAGCTATTACAGGCCACATCTAGTTCCAGCTACTCAGAAGGATGTAGCCCTGGAGGTACAGGGCTGGAGGTACTAGATGGTCAGTAGGTCCTTGCAGGAGCCCAAGCACTTGCTGGCCAGCGCCTCTTACCTCCACCAGGTGATAAGAACTATTTTTTGCCGGTTCCCCTTATCTCCACCAGGTGACAGCTTAGGTAATAAAAGAAAACTCATGTCTTGCATGTGTGTGATCCAGCCTAGTTTAGTATCCTTATCCCAACATTAGCAGTATCTCTCTACCACTCCAGAGGATAGCTGCCAGGATCCATACATGAGACATGCCAATTATGAGTCTTCTTCTTATTACATTTCAAGGCTATGGTTCCACATCAAATTTTTATCATCCATCCATCCACAGAAGCCTCAATCCAGACATAATCTATTAATCAGGAGTTGTTTGTACCATAAGCAGTGCTGCTTAACAGCACACTTTACAATCTACCTTTATCCAATCTCCACAGGAGCAGAGGGAGTTAATCAAAGGTTAAACTCTCATTCAAAAAGTGAAAGAGTATTAATGTACATAGTGTACTAGTTCTCAAATATTAGTTTGTAAACAGAGAATCTCCTTATTAAACACTCATATTCTTAGGCCTAAGCCTGAGTTTATACATATAATTTGAGAGTAAAAGGCTTGCATATCTGAATATTGAGGCACTTTAAAGGCATAATATGAAGAACCCCATGGTTTGAGAGTAAAAGGCTTGCATATCTGAATATTGAGGCACTTTAAAGGCATAATATGAAGAACCCCATGGTTTGAGAACCACTGGCAATGGGTACCTATAAAGGAAGAGGAGGAAGACATTAGTTGCAGATAATTGATACTTTCATCTAATGCAAATTTATTTTGTTCTTCTGCCAGAAGATATAGGCAAGATTGAAATGGCCCATGCTCTTGTGTAGAACTTGCAATTTTAACTAAAAGTAATAGTGAAAATGATAGTTATCATAGACACGTTATACATTCTGCTGACAGAATTTAGGGGATAAGGGAAAAGAAATGGTCTAAGGGTCCCTGCCAAAGTCACCTGAGGTTGAGGAAGAAAATGAGTCTTAGAGAGGTTAATATGTTTCATGTCTCCAACCTCATCTCCTACCATAATCCCTTTAGCAGTTTGCTTTCTAAGCATGCTGATCTATCTTTCACTTGAATATACCATATTACCCTCAGTTATAGAACCTTTGCACAAGCTTAGCCATCTGCCTGGGGTAACATCATCTTCATCACCATCATCATCATCATCATCATCATCATCATCACCATCACCATCATTGCCATCATCATCACACCCATATGCACATAGACATTACACAGCACACATCCTTTACTCAAGGAAGTCACCCCTGATCATCCCTGGAGTTCTCCCTATCAAATGTGTTCTTGGTATCTAATAACTTTATTTCATATATCTTAACACATTCTTCCGGTCATGGTCATTTCTGTATTTATTTATATTTTCATCTCGATAGTTAAGATTAATGAAGGTAGGAGATGTATCTGGTTTTGTGCCTTGCCCAGTTCTTGGCTCTTAGGAAGTGCTTGAGAAATAATTTTGAGTTCATTAATCAAAGAACACATGTGTAAGTAAATCAAGAATATCCTGGAAGAAAATTTGGGTGATGGTTGGAAATTTTTAATCTTAGTTTGTATGTGAATTGCAAATAAAATACCCAAAATTGGAAATGTTCAAATACTAGTGAGAAGATACTGGGACTAGAGAGAAGGGTCTGAGACTGTATGTAAAAACTGCAATAGACTGAAATGATCATAGCCTTGGAGGTTTTGCATATCCAAATTAAAAGAAATATTATAAATCTCAAACAAAGCTTATCACGTGTGAAAAAAGGAGAGATTCCTCAGAAAGGTGTTAATGAGTAAGTGGGGATTACCAATTGACCTCTATGGTTTGGTAAAATGTTGACGCCATAAACTTTACCTTCTTATGACCTAAAAGACAATATGGAAGGGGAAGACCCATTGGCCACTTAGACTTTTTCCTAGAAAGTACCACTTTCAAAAACTCTTTCAATCATCACAAAAAGGACAATTGTGATCCCATTGTTATCTTTTTGAGGAGGAAGAAAATGAATTATAGAAAGTTAATTGATATGTCCAGGGTAGCACAGTAAGTACATAACAATGGCAGGTTTCGCAAACAATATTTGCTAGCTTTAACATCTATATTCTTCCAATATATTAATTTTTAACATGTCTCATATTTCCTGACCTTTTCAGATGCGCTTCACCTATTAATTCATGTGGCCTTGTGTTTTCCTATTAAGACTTCCCCAATATCAAGATGGTTAAACCTTTTAGATTGCATCCTTCTTATAAATGGAACATCCCCAAGGCTGTAGTCTTTGCTTGATGGTTTCTAAAAACAAATACACACCTGCTATGGGCTCACACATATGACTCAGTGTCATTTCTTTGAGAGAAGGTGGAGTAATTTCTGTGCCTTTTTCAGTCACCTGCTCCCTGCTCCAATTATTTCTAATTTGAAAGGTTCTCTTCCCATTCATTCCTCTCAGTTCAATCTTCTCTCCCTTGTGCAGGGTGAAGGATCATGTTTCCCGTATACTCATGTCAGGATGCCAAATTACCAGTTACCAATTAAGGAAGCCCATTCACAAACCAACATAATCGTTCAATTATGTGATAGTCAGGAGAATGATCTCTTTCCCTGATGCTGGCATCCTAAGCCACATCAAAGAGGCTGGTATTTATTTCAGATCATTATACCTTGATGACTGATCAATTTGACCATCTTCCTATTCTGTGGGACAAACAAAAGGGATCTTTGTCTGCATTTCACGGCCATTTATCACTCCTCTGGCTTTCAAATTGCAAGACTGAGATCAAAGGAAAATGGGAGGAGTGGTATTCAGCAGCCTAATGCTGAAAGCAAAATATAATCATACTTCAGTGTTATTTAATTGTTAAATATCACCTCTGCCTACTTTGTATTGTAAAATAAACATACCCTGGAGCCACTAAGATAACCAAGTCTGTTAATATATTGTACATCAAATTCTATTTACTCTCTTTGATTTTAGAATCAAAAGAAGCCCCAAATAATCAATCTAAATGTGAATTCTAATCCATATATTTCCCTAGGCTCTGCTAGCAATTTGCTGTGTGATTTTGTCAGGTAGCATTCCTTATCTGTGCCTAATTTTTCATGCATGTAAAATGAAAGAATGGGGACTTGATCATTTTTGACATTCCCATTAGCAAGTTAAAGACCCTGCTTTGATATTCAAGTGATGCGCCGAATTAATTTACTTGTTATCATAACTGTTTTTATTTTACAAACAAAATTCACAAATAAGACTGTGTTATGAATATGAACATAGGATTTTTTATACAGAATATATACCTATAAAATGATTTTATGCCCATAGACCATATCATCCCCATAAAATGTGAAATCCTAGAGTAAGCTCTAACACTTTTATTTGTTTGTTTAATCATAAACGTCATAAATATGTAGCACATGATATGAAACCTCAGCTAATTCCTTAAAATCTACTTCCCTCCAGGGGAAGCCACCTTCAACAGCTTAGTATGTATCCCATCACTTTCCTTTTCATGCACATATATATAGATACTATGGCATTTACCTTTGTTTTACATTAATGGGGTTGTGTTTTGCATAATATTTGGGACCGTGTTATGGCAAATGGACATAAAATCATATTATAAGTGTGTATTCTCTATAGAGAAATCCTTATGTTCATATTGATAACACATTCTTTCTCTTCCCATTTAGCCCTATGCTTTGCAAGGCTGTCCACATCAGCATATAGAAATATCTCAATCTCTTTACAGATGCATGGTAATTAATGATATAAATGTACTACAATTTAATGTGTCCATCTGTTGCTACACATTTAGATTTTTAATTTCTCAAAAAATTTACAATGAAAAAAATTTTAGAAATTTCATTTTTCCAATTCCAACTGTGTTTTTTCATCTTTTTATTTGAAAGAGCTTCCTGGCATATGAGTAGTGACTCAATATATACCTGATGATTAATTCATGGAAAGCTATTGTTATATGTTACCTTAACAATGAATTTATGTTTATAGTGGTAGAAATAAGCTTCTCTATCACTGTTTGCTTTTTTCTCTGTTACCGGATGGATCCAGGGAGCCAGCATCAATTACAAACATGAGAAAGGGCAAATGATTGAAAGATTAAGAACTCCTATTACAGTTTTTCACCCAGGGAGGAGGAGAATGTCTGGTAGACCTTTCCTTCCAAATCTTCTCTTGTCTGGTCTCTAGAAGACTGAAAGGATTACACATCTGGAAGAACTCAAGTGAGAAAAAAGACTATCAAGAGATTTGAATCCATTCATCCATTTATTCTTTGTTTTTGTTTTTAATTTATTCATTTGATCAATTATTTCTTCACATATCAAATGTTTCTTAAGTATTTAACATATACTGAATACTCTAGTATATGATAAAATGTATTGTTACCAAGGAGTCTGGTAGAAAAATTTTGAGAAGAATGCTATCATTGAATCTTAGTGTGTTTTATTTACTTTTTCATGTTAATCTATTTCTTGTAACAATAGTACAAGGTAGGGGTTTGGTTTCGATTATGTAGAAAAATAGACTCACAGAGAATGACTTCTCCCAGTATAGAGTATGGCATTTGCAATGAAAGAAAATAGATTCTGAACCGAAGCTCAGCCAATGACCAACTTTATACCTTTAGTTTAGATGTTTAGTTTCCTAATGTAGGAAATGGAAATAATACTAACAATGCCCAATTAGTTAAATTGAGTTTAGCACAAGGCTTCGAAAACCATAAAGTTAGTAATTGTGACTGTTGTTTCATTTTTGTTTCCTAGTCTGAGCACTTTAAATCATCAAAATGGTCCCAAAAGAATGGAAATCACAGTTGACTGATTAGCCTTACCTTGGGGTCTGGACAAAAAGAGAGGCTGATATTCTTTTTTTTTAAATTTTTTTTTTAACGTTTATTTATTTTTGAGAGACAGAGCATGAACAGGGGAGGGTCAGAGAGAGAGGGAGACACAGAATCTGAAACAGGCTCCAGGCTCTGAGCTGTCAGCACAGAGCCCGACGTGGGGCTCGAACTCACGGACTGCGAGATCGTGACCTGAGCCGAAGTCGGCCGCTCAACCGACTGAGCCACCCAGGCACCCCGAGGCTGATATTCTTTAGCTTTGGTTTTGGGAGTAACCTGTCAGAAAGTGAGGACAAAAGTCCTGCTCAGGAAGAGACGGAGAATGACTGTCCCATAGAAATCAAGACCGATGTGATGAGAATAGACTCAACAAAGTTCAAGGCCCAACATTTCTGTGCCCCTTACCACCACCTCCAGATTCAGAGTGTTTTGTTTCACAACCTTAGTTTCACTTGATTGAATTGTTGGTGATGCAATCACTTTTCTTTTGTGTTTGGTGATAGCCATTTTCCAAAGCAGGGCATGTTCTCAGGGGGCAAGAGAGTTTCTGCTCTGCATTTCTTCAACTCTAAGAGGAAATTGTAAGCTTAGTCTGACTTTTTGGCCCTTGGAGTTCCTCAAGACCCGTCATATGTAGATCGGTTCATTTGGCTATTTTCCTCTTTCTGCTTTAATTTCTTTCTACCATTTATAGACAGATGCCTGGGGGAAATGGGGGAAATAAAGTTTGATATCTGAGGCCAGACAGTATGGGTTTTAACCTGGCTTATATGAGTTCTAAGCAGTTGATCTGGTACATTGCGTTACCTAACTAAATCAAGGTCTTCATCTTTATACTGCAATGATGCTACTTCATTCCCAAGGTCATAAATAGGATGAGCAAGGTGAAGCACTTGGCAGAAAATGCATTTTTTTTCTTTAAGCAAATTACTAACACCGAATAGGCTGAAAGACCCTGCAAAAATTTGTGTTTCCTTTTGCTATTGTTTATATAACCTCTAATTTGAAGTCTGCAATATTCCTCTAGATGTGTTATAATTAAGATGCTAGTGGATAATACTGCATAGACTAGAAGCTCCTCCACCTGGTCTTACTAAAAATCAAAGGTGAAGAATCATACTTCTAGGAAAGCATTTGCATACAGATGAACCCAGTAGTCACCTTTGACCTTTGACCCATTTCAATGTCTATTGATGACAACCTTTAGTTCTTTTAAATAATTCTGTTATTCGGTGCTAACATGACTTGTATTTTGAAGCCTTAAATAAGACTGTTAAAACACACTACCTTCATTCATAAGAACATACCATGTAATGTAATGTCACACATTAGTTGGAATGTGGGTTTAAATTCCAAAGAACGGAGCTTTTGTAGTCACTGAATGGTATCATCTTACCAATTTTCACACAAAAACACCCAATTGTATCTTTTGAATAAAACTAATGGTGGGGGAAACAAGCCCAAAGATCACACTTTACACAGTTTCCAATATAACCCTTAGCTTTCATTATAGGCCTAGTGTAAAATTTATTTGATTTTATAACTGGAAACATTGAGATATGGTTGCTGTTATTACTTGCGCTATCTGACTAACTACAGAGTGGATTTTACAAATGAAGACACATAGGGCTAAAAGAAGGTGGAGAGAAGTGAGGAGATTATGCACAAATAGTTTAAAACACTGCAGGATGTTCAATATGCCTGAAAAATGTTGGAAATAAAAAGAAAAGAGAGCATTACTGAGGATTGCTCTTTCCCCTTCTCTTCACCTGGCAAAGTCCCAGTCTTCTTTCATAAGCTATTTCCTTTTAGAATCTATCCTTGTACTCTTCCTTGCCTTGTATACATTGTCTTCCTCTACGTCCTTAGTATCTGGCATTTTCCCCATCTAAACACCTTCACAGTGGGCTGTATTGTAGCAGTCTATGCACTCCTCTGTCTCTAAGACTTTACTGTAAGCATCTCCAGAATGAGAACTATAGCTCTATTTTCTAGCATACAGGTGGTGCTCATTATAGTTTTATTGAAGTGAGATTAATGCAGGTCTTTATAGTAAATAAATAGATATTAATGAGATCGTCAGAGTATAGTACTTTTCTATTCCTAAGATTTAATCTCATCATGTGTTCAGTGATCATGTACTACATATATCAGAGGTCTTGCTCAAAGGGATAAAGGTTATAGGGAGATGAGATCATATGCACACTCTCTAGTTTAATATTCGGGCCAAACCATGAGTTTTCTACAAAGAACTCTCTAAGTGTCCTATTGTGAGATCCTGGGTCCAAGTATGCTTGCCAGGAGTATTTACTTTTGAGCTAGAAGTCAGCTTGGTTAGAGGTAGAATTCAAATTATAGTTACGGAGAGGAACCAGACCAAATTGGGAAAGTAGTACCAAGTAAGATGAGGTAAAGAGATATTTAAGGAAATTAATTGAGTCAGGAGTCAGCTCTGAATGTTCTTCAGCAGAGCAAATGAGCAGGAAGATGATGTTAGAGTTTGGCTTTTATGGACATCTCTGGATGCCATTACTGAAAATGGCTTGTCGCCCATTGACATTCTGGTTGCTTGATTAGTAGATGGATGCTACAGGCTGGTTTAAATAAACTGTGCAGGGCAAAGGTTCAGGGAACTAGCAAGAGAAGTTGCCTTGAAAAAGAGACTAGTTGGAAGTGCTAGTACAGGAAAATGGGATAAACACTGTTAGATATGGAACAGATAAACAAAGCCCCCAAAACATAATCTACCTTGATGGATTGTGGAAGCTGTCACCAAAGAGACAATTAAATGCGGTCACAAAGAATGAGTGAGAGATCAATGTATTACTTTTTAAAAGGGGAGGGGATGGTGACAAAGATAGTTATTCTATTTTAATGCTATACAATGTAGATTTATCCCTAAAATCTGGAAGATTATCTTTACAATCCTAACGTAGTATCTATAAATGAATTTTTTTAATGTTTATTTATTTTTGGCAGAGAAAGAGACAGAGCATGAGCGGGGGAGGGGCAGAGAGTGAGAGAGACAGAATCCAAAGCAGGCTCCAGGCTCTCAGCTGTCAGCACAGAGCCCGACCCGGGACTTGAACTCACAGACCGTGAGATCATGACCTGAGCCGAAGTCGGATGCTCAACCGACTGAGCCACCCAGGTTCCCCTAAATGCATTTTTAAAAAATTTTTTAAATGTTTATTTTTGAGAGAGAGAGAGAGAGAGAGAGAGAGAGAGAGAGAGAGAGAATGCATGAGTTGGGGAGGGGCAGAGAAAGAGGGAGGCCCGGAAACTGAAGCAGATTCCAGGCTCTGTGCTGTCAGCAGAGAACCAGTGCGGGGCTTGAACTCAAGAGCAGCCAAAGTCAGACGCTTAACTGACTGAGCCACTCAGGTGCCCTGATAAATGCCTCTTAAATGGCTTAATAATTTCATGTTTCCTGTTTTGACACATAGAGGTTTAACACAAATAAGATATATCCTTAAAACTATGGACTTAATAATCTCAGTTACAATCCTTCATATTTAGATTTCGCCAGTTTAACAAAGTACAGGTGGATCCATTATCCTTTCAGCCCCCTATCCCCACCCCCGCAAAGCCTTCTTGGAAAAGATCAGGCAAACGCAATTATCTCTGGTTTAGAGATGAAGAAACCAAAGATCAAAGAATATAGGTTTTATCTCATGTAATCCTGTAGGCAGCATATCCTGTGATTCAAAGAAGAATTTTTCTACTTGAAACCCTCTTTTCTTTCTTGTGCAACATGTTGCCTTTCCATGGATCTCTGATGCACTTAAATAGAAAGAATCATTTAAGTCAGGAAACAGGGTCCCGCAGAAAAACTTAGTGTTTTATCTCTCCCAAGAATAGTAGTAATTTCATAAGGAAGTCAGTAAAATGAAAAAATCAAATGTGTTTTACTTGGGGATAGCCCTTTATGTATATATTACCTTTTAATATAAAAATGATGGAGGTAATTATGCACATTTTTCAACATAGAAGAATTACATCTCTTTCAAAAGTCGCATAGGTATCTAAACAAGATATTCTGTGTGAAGATCTTGATTGAGACGTAGCAACAAAGAAACCCCGTTCTACAAACTAAAACTTCTCTGAACCAGGAAGAGCTCCCAGGAGAGAAGGGTTTGATACAATTAATCAAGAGGATATGCTATTTGGAAGTTAGGAGATACTCCATCTGAGCTGAAAATGTTGGGCTAGGAGTCAACAAATCTGACCTCTATTTCTGTGAGTTACCACTGAATGGCTCTAGCCCAAATATCTTCACTAAACTTTAAGTAAAATAGAAGTTTGATAAGTTCTCTATTAATTATCTTTCACAACTTGTATTAGTTTCCTGTGGCTGCCATAACAAATTGTCACAAAATTAGTGGCTTAAAACAACAGAAATTTATTTTCTCACCGTTCTGAAGGCTGGAAGTTTACTTTCCCTGGGGTGAAATCAAGATGTCAGATATAGGCAGGGCCATACTTCCTCTGGAGGCTCTAAGGGAGAATCCGTTCTTTGCCTCTTCTAGCTGATGGTGGCTGATGGCATTTCTTTGCTTGTGGCTCTATCCCTCCAGTCTTCTCCTCCATTTTCACGTTTTCTTGTCTTCATCTGTCTGTATAATCCCTCCCTGCCTCTCACATGAAGTGACTTGTGATTGGATTTAGGAAACTTCAAGATAATCAAGGATAATCTTCTAATCTCAGAATATTTACAGCTTCCAGAGATTAGGACCTGGTATCTTTGGGGGGCCATTATTCAGCCTACTACAGTACTGAAAATATTATTATTATTATTATCATCATCATCATCATTATTATTATATTTTAAAAATATATTATAATGGATAAGAGGACTGTAAAAATCACTGGCCAAAGTACTAAACTTTTCTCATCTGTAAAATGGAAATAGAAACTGAACCTGTTTTACAGGCTTGTTGAAAGAAGTAAAAAGATAATACTTGTGAGCCCTTAAAACAGTGCCTGTCACCCAGTAGGTGCCCAGTAAACCTTAACTTTTACTGTAAGTTGTTACTATTTTCCACTCATGAAAAGGCTGCATATATTGAAAGATCTTGTCGACCAAAGACACTACATGTATTCAGTAATATTTAATTTGATTCCTAATGTTTTATTAATCAAAGATATTTATCACTGCCTGTCAGAGCTGACTCGGCAGGAGATAACCAGGACATCCACAATCAGTTGACATAACTTCAGCCAAAAGAACAGACATAAAACATTATAACCAATGTATTCATAGTCTGAGCCAGTGTTCCAACCCTGATAACACTTGTTGAAATAGTGAAAATACCTACTTTACCTCTAATAAGTAATTCAAACTTTAGATTTTCTCTCTATAAATCTTTTAAAATCTTACTTAATTATTTATTCTTTCATTCTACATTTCCCACCACTACCCAGGGGGCCCAGACCTTGCTGAGAACTCTGCCCTTAGGCAATGCTATACCTTTAAGGAGACCTTCAGAGCTTCATCATCACACTGGGCCTTCTTCATCAACCACCTCTGGAGCATATATGGGAAGGAAGGGATCATCATGTGGAAGTTG
The DNA here is from genome assembly GCF_024362965.1 of Panthera pardus. Lineage (NCBI taxonomy): Eukaryota > Metazoa > Chordata > Mammalia > Carnivora > Felidae > Panthera > Panthera pardus. Next base: position 4,034,486 of record NW_026526754.1, on the reverse strand, counting down.
TAACATACAGCTTACTGCCATCATTTAAAATAGCCCTATCAGGAAACCAACTCCAGCAAGCTTAGCTATTAATCCCACTGCAATTTACTGCCAGGGGGACAGAGGAGAGACTGTGCCATGAGTAGCATACCATGACATCTTTAGGAGAGCCAGAAATATGCCCCTTTTTCATATTAGATGCTGGGACAATCTAATTGCCAATTCCATCAACATCCATCTGTGGCTGCTGTGGTAAACTCAGATTGGCTTTATCCCACGGGCTTACTCTGTAACAACTTCCATTCTTCCAAAGGACTTGCTAAAAATGGGGTCCCTCCTATCCCTTCTTGATGACCAGTGTCAGGAAAGCAGTTCTATGAAAAGGTGAAGGTCAAGGGAAAGGATCCCATTTCCCTAGTGACTGCACTAATTTACTTCTGGGCACATTTATTGGGATGAAAATGGGAAAGTCATGTACGAATATCTTGTATTTGTACCCTTACTTCCTCCTTCTAGAAATTAAAGTCTCTGTTTCATTCTCTAGGGATGCTGGCACCTACAGGACATCAAAGTCTGGCACCTTCAAAGATGGAGGCGGGTAGGACTCAAATCTAAGTGAAATAAAGACAAGCAATGCGATAAATTTGCAGATTTATTCCATGAAATTCAGGTACTATGTTTTGGATGCGTATCTAATACTAGTCACTGTACTTTGCGTTTGATCACTCACAATAAAAGTAAAGATGAGGCAACTGAAGCTGTAAGTGGTAAATATGTTAGTGAGAGCCAGACAGGGAGCAAGATGCAGACTGAGGAGTTGCACTGAGATAGTTCCTGCTCAGAGTTTAGGCTCTTAAACCGTCTACTGTAGCACCTTCTGATGTGCTGGACTGCCAGCCTGCTTTCTCATTCCACTTTCTCATTTCCCATTCTCTAAGAATACTAGCAGTGACCTTCCCTGTTCATCTAAATTGTTCTTGGCATCTTCTTTCTCTTCCTCCCCCTTAATTTTTTCCGTGACTCTAGATACCTGTTTTCTAGCTCCTCAGAGTATTGAACTGTAGCTTTCCATAAATAGATGAAAGCATGTGACCTGTGACTTTTATTGAAGTCTTGCCTAGGATCCTAACTCCTGGCAATCCTGTTGCGAAGAGCACAATACAAAGCAGAATTCATAATTCTGCATTCAGGTGGGACATTTTATACGACATTTTATACATTTTATACGTGGCATTTTACTGAGTTTTACTATACGCTTCAGTTCAATATTTTATTATATTTCACCGAACTGTAGAATAGATAAGAGAGGGTAATGAAAAGAGTCAGAAAAGTACATGTTTAGATCCCACGTGGGATTCCTGTTTAGCCATATTACCATAACTTTGATATTTCATTAGTAAAACAGCAATGATAGTCCGTATCTAACAGAATTCTTACATGGGTTAGATAAGAATGTTTACAAAGAAACTACAATAACAGGAACATGGTAAGCCCTCAGTATTTAAAAAAAAAACATTTTGTTCTTTACAAAGGTTTATTTTTTAATAGGTCCTTAATGTTGCTCAACACGAAAGCACCCATTTCCTTTTAATCTTCAAATCTTACTCTGGAGTTTGGCCCATCCTAGGTGCTCCATATGAGGTAGTAAAATTGAATTTCTGAGAGCTGCTTAGACATTAAATGAATCCTTGGAAATTCTTCCTATCTAAAAAATCTTACCCTTATCTAAGATTAATTCCTCGGAAATTGCAGAAGGAAGAGGATGCGGAGGGGAGGTGCAAGTAGAAAAGAAGAGAGCAGGGAGAAAGAAAAAAAAAAAAGATTATCTGTGAGATATTTATCTAAACAGTCTGGCAGTGAGAATGGCAGGCTCTGGATGGTCTCCCAGTATGGGAGGGAAGATGAATGGTTTCCGGGGAACCCTGCTGCTGCTCCTTAAAAGGAGCCTGCTGTGGCCAGAGCTGGCCTTCTTGACCCTGTTTTAATGTAGGAGGAAGGATGGGGAGAATCATAAGAGGAACACACACTCTCACACTCCCACAGAAGTTCCCCTGGAAATACTGGATCTGTTAAGGCAGCCGGGATGTGAGGATGCATGGCGTGGCAAAAAGCACTTGAAATGCTACTTTACTGCTGCACCTCTGTGACTTCAGGCACATTATTTAGCTCTTTCAGTTCTTTACTTGTTTGTAAAATGAGAAAAATAACAGCCATCTCATAGGGCTAGTCAGGTGGTTAAATAATGCAAACTACGTTAAAGCTGTTAACAGAGTTTATATATCTACTATGGCAATAATTATAATCTGTTATGTATTACATATACTTACTTGAAGCTAAATGTGAAGAATGTGTTTTCAAATGTTTGTTCATCTTTATTGAAAATTAACCCTTGTATGAAGTACTGACATCAGTGTGTTTACTATATCATCCTGTCCTTTTGGCCAGATTTCATGGAACCAGAGGTGGACCCTTGATCTTAATTGAGTGATGCAGACTTTTGTCTCCTAGAATTTAGTTTTGGGTTTAAAGTTTTGTGTGTGTGTGGGATGGGGGATGGGGGGAGAGAAAGGGAGAGAGAGAGAGGGAGAAAAGAAAGAAGAGAATGAATTTGGAGTATCCCATTAGTATCTTTTTACCCTTAATAAATACTTTCACAAAAATCTCAGTCAAGCTCTGCTTCTGGAAAAGTCATTACAAATCAATTGACATGGAAATTATTTGCCAGAGATTAACTAGCATCAAGGCAGTTGTTGGTGTCCTTAAAATTGAACTGCAAAGACCATTAAGATTTTTTTTTTTTTCATTGACTGGTCTATAGACTCTGACAAACTTGGGTACATATGCTGTATCAGCTAGTAATGAACCTTGGGGAAGTTATTTAACCTCACGTGCCTCAGTTTCCTCATCTGTAATATCTATCTCACAGGACTATTTGAGGAAATGAAGTAACATAAATAGGGGTCTCCCCCCAGATATCTTGATATGCCATAGAAATTTAATAAAGAGTAGCAGCCTCTGTTATTATTGCTACTGTTGCTACTACTGCTGTTTCTCTGTGAATTATTCTAGCTCTACTTGATGTCTTTTTGTTAGTACTTTTTAACCATTTACAAGCGTGTCCTTCTAACTTACAGTTAAGCCAGAGTTAGTGAGTACTCTCAAAGTCAGTAGTTAAAATGGAAACATTAGTGTAAACACAATTGGAAGAGACTAGTTGCCATGGAGATGCTTTTGCCAAAGTAATGGAGAGGTAAGTTAAATGGCAAGGGAGACTGTAAAAAGTTGCCTGTATTTTTATCTTCATTGAATGTGATGGATGGAAGAGAAATCCCAAATTGTATTTAGCAGGCATTTTTTTTCTGTCTTTAAAATTTGTATTTATAAGAATGTGTTTTTGCTCCAGTGCTACTGTTACCCACAGTAATATTTATCTATCACTGGTAGATGTTTCTGCAGAAAGGAGCAAGTATCGTTTCATAGGTGTAGAGTCAGGCATCTTGGATTTGCAGTGATCTCTTTTCAAGATTTTGTCCACATTCACTTCGGACTCACTTTTCTCATATGTAAGATATGAAGATGAATAATATCTGACTCATATGCTTATATTGCATGAGCTAATTTATGTGAAGTAATTAGCAGAGAACCTATTATTTAGGGAACAATAAAATATATTCATTATTGTCATCAAATTATCATTGTCATTGATGGGGCACCTGGGTGGCTCAGTCGGTTAAGTGTCCAACTCTTGGTTTCGGCTCAGGTCATGATCTCATGGTTTGTGGCATTAAACCCTGCATCTGGCTCTGCACTGACAGCATGGCTCCTGCTTGGGATTCTCTGTCTCTGTCCATCCCCTACTCTCTCTCTCTCTCTCTCTCTCTCTCTCCCTCTCTCAAAATAAATGAAATTAAAAAAATTATCATTGTCATTATTATCATTACCATTATCCTCATCATTTTAGAATAGTAGAGCTTGGGCAAGCCTACAGGATTATCTAGTTAAATTCTATCATCAAATAAAAATCTTTTGCCACATATCAGACAACGGGGTTGACACTGGTGACTTATGTATGAAAACTGTGTAGTCTCTGGCCTTTGCAGACTCATGGATGAAGTGTTCCTTTAGATCCACAAGCTTCATGGTAAGAGGTAAAAAGTATACATATCTCTTTCACCATTGAGTGTAAGCAGAGCAACATGCTTAGATGGCTTCTGACATAAAGTAGATATTTAATAAATTCTGATCAAAGAAATGAAATAATTAATGGAAAGACTGGTAACTGAATTATTGAGTAAATATGTTGGAACACAGAAGTTGGGCTTTAGGTGTTGTATAGCATAACACAGGGATCTAAACTAGTCTTGGGTTGACATCAAAGAGCATTTAACTGAACCTGGAGGATTTATTCTCCATCCAGTGAAGAGCCAGCATTTTCACTGGTCTCATCTACCCTGGCAGTGCCTATTGTTGCTGTCTCAGGCCTGAGCAGGTGTAATATGGCACCCTCTTTGCCAACACATACCAGGTTATCATCAAGGTCTTTTAAATATAGCAAGAATCTTTAGCTCACTTACTTAGTCCAAAAGTAAATGACTTGGTCCCTGTGTTATGACCCCCTAACCCACGGCTTCTTATGCCTCCAACTTCCTCCTAGGAGCTGTTAGTGAATTATGCCTACTGGATTGCTGTGAGATATGACATTGGATAAGCCCACTTAGTCACAAATTAATATCCATCTCCCCAGTTTTTGAGAGGGCAATTGTTTTTCCAAGGCTCTCCCTTATATAGGGTTTGGAACCATGCCCTCTGATATAAAACTCTGGCAAAATACTGAAGAGGGGTAATAGATCTAAAAGAGAATGTTTCATTAGGAAAATTTATGATGCACAAGTCTCACTTTAATAACTTGAATTTCATAGATTTCACCTAAATTTCTATATAGTTACAAAAACAGGTGTGTATGTGCGTGTGCATGTGTGGTGTGTGTGTGTGTGTGTGTGTGTGTGTGTGTGTGTGTGTGTGTGTGTGTTTAGTCTTATGGTATAGGGATTAGAGGAATTTAAGTGATCATGATGGAACTCTTTTATTGACTAAGTGCAAATGAAACATGTGTTAAAAATACTTCTTTGTAGATGTTACTTATGTGATACCTTTCTCAAGTACTATTCAAGAAAATTATTATTGAAATTTATTAGGAATCTTTCTTCCATTTATTGTACCCACATGAGCCCTGCTCTACTTTGTAGTCTCAATGGGTCCCAGGAAAAGAAGTCTTTAGCCAAGAGCTCTGACTTGAATACTGGGTGACATGTTAACACTCGTTACATAAGTCTGTTCATAGTTTTCCTTTCCTTCTTAACTGAATTACCATTACATCTAGGCCAAAGGTCTGTGCCATGGCAACACCTTGACTCTGACCACATGCCCTAGGATTATCTCTTCAGACTCTATGATTATTTCTTTATTACTTGCTAGAGATCATATTATATTAATCTGAGGTTGAGAAACCATGGTTTATTCACTCCCAGTCTATGCATGGATAAATTTTAGATTAGCTTTTGTTTATTGTTCGTAGAAAATGGTGAGTAATCTAATGTTTTATTAGTAAGCACTATGTGCCTGGCATTATGTTAAGTACTTTTATATTTATTATCTGCTATATCATCACACCTACAAGACAAGTTTTTAATGCTGATTTTACAAATGAGAAAATGTTATTACAGAAATTAAGTGATTTGCATAATATAAACATGAGGATGTGTTAGCACTGGTTGTACGATATGTAAAAACATGCATGATACAGATACAAGAATTTCTCACTCCTGTAGTATCATCCTACAAGCTGACTTGAGTTGATAATATTAGAGATCAAGTTCATGGAAAAATGGTAATATCAGGTTACAAATCCAATGTTTTTTTTAGTTAAATTCTGGAGTTTTCTTCATTAGGCTCTATTATTACAAAGAATAAGGGGAGTAAGAAAAATGACTACCTCATTAGTCATTATCTAATTACCTCTGGAGTGAACTGAAAGGTTTCAACTTCCAGCACTGCCACATGTTAGCATTATAAACTTTACCAAGACAGTGTTAAGATTAGTATATAAATAGTACCTGATACTCAGTTTATGTTAGCATGTGGTTAGGCATCCAAGGTGCTTAGCATAGTGCCTAACATATAATTTGTGCTCAATAAATGATATTTATTATTACTCATAAGAATAGAATTTAATTTTGATTAAGCTGCAAATAACTGTGAATGTATAAAGTGCTAACATAGAAGCCATTTGATGGCTGCAATAAAAAAGAAACCCTCACTGCTAAAATGGCAGACAACACTCCATGTGTTTTCTTTGGAGGACTTTCCTACCTTCCTAATGGAAGATTAATCCCTGTCAAGAATTTGGAAGCTGATTAAATGAGCTCATCATTTTACCTAAGGAAGTCATTTCCTCTGCCCAGGCTTCCTGCTGAACTAGCACCTTGAATGATACTCATGCAATATTTAACTGATGTAGGTATTGGAATACATTTAGTTCAAAATGGCCTTATGCTTATGGCATATGTAATCCAACTAGAAATGTTTATTTTCATACTCTGAGCCAATCCAGTTACCAGTTAATCACAATAGCGATTGACCTCTGTCAAAAGTTTTATGCCATGTGAGTAATTCCACTTATTTATTCCACAGTTTTAAATATTCTTAACAAATATTTCATCCTAAACCCCTCTATATATGTGTTAAAAGAGCAGTATTAATTTGAATAGGCACATGTTTATATGATAAGTCAATCTCATTATTATTACTGACTTTAAAAGGGAAAACCTCTGTATACTAAAAACTAGCATACATCCATATTCACACATTCATACATGCATACGTTCACTCAGACATATGCATAAATGTACCTTTTTAATAACCCCATTTAATGTTGGGTTGGATAATGAATCAAGCATACATTAAATGTATGTATAGTCTTATTTTTATTTGGTGACTCTGAAAACCTTAAAGTCTTCAAATGATTTTATGATTAATACTGGTTTTAACACTTGTAAAAGAAAAATAAAAGCCCCACTGTATTTAGGGACTAACACTGAAATGCCTATAGAATTTTGGACTTGCCAAAAGTGTCCTCACTGCACCTTAAAAAACAGCTCAGGCATTCAAATTTAGAAGACAAACAGGATAAATAATCCAACAATAGCATCGATGTCATACTTGTATAGTATTTTCCCTCCATGTCTCCAAAACAATGCCAAGAAAGAGACAGGCTGGGTTTTATTACCCTTAGTTTACAAATAAAGAAATCAGGGTTCAGACAATTTAAGGAAATCAACTTAACTCCCAAATGGTAAGTTGAATAGGATATAACCCCCTCCCTGCCTTTTTAAACTAAAAATGTAGTATACTTTTCAAACTACTTGATTTTTTTTCTCTGAATTATAAGAAACTAAGTAGAGTATTGAAGACAAAGATCATTTACAAAATTAGATATCAAATAATCAGTTACCAAGTGACCCTCTTATTTGGATCTCCAAACACTTGCTAATTAAATCCCTAATATCTGACATGTCCATCTCCATGATGCCAACCCTGATGATAGTTGCATATAGCTTTGTATAACGCTAGTAAACAAAACTTAAATCCAGTCCATTGTCTCAATGTTAGACTATGATGGATCACATACTCAGGAACTGATCTTGGTTTTTACCATGAAATTTTTCCTCAGCCTCTTGATATATTTTTTGTGTTACTACTGCCTCTGTGTAAAGCTGCTTGCCTTGGCCTTACCTGAGTCCATAGCTGGTTTCACCTGTCAAGGTGCTTAAATAAGATGAAATTAAAAGAAACCACTATGGCCGATTTCCATTCCATCATTGTCTATCAGGGAGGTGAAGAATTTGGACTGTGGAAACAATCACAACTCAATCAAGTAATGAAAGTGCTTACTGTTTCTAGGATTAGTAGTGGTTCTACCCTATCATGTTGCTGCTTTGCTGATCTACATAGTAGGCTGGAATGAGGTAGAATACAGTACTCTCTAACTTTTTGGGCTGGTGTGCTATTTCTGCTTTTGGTTACAGTGGGAATATGGGACCATATTAGCTACTCCTTCAAAGATGGTGAGTGTGTGCGCACACACACACACACACGGTTTGTGTATGGATGGTTTCTTGAGAACTTGAGACTACCTACATAAGTGTATGGTATGAAAATCAAGTTCACATTAGAAATGGGCAGAATCTTAGTCTATTCAAATTATCATTCTCCTCTGGTTTCTCCTTCCTGTCTTAGAAGTTTTTAGTTCTTACAAATTTGCATCAAGATTCTCTGCTTGCATTTCCTAAAGGATTGATACCACCAAACTGGGTGACACCATCCTTGAAATTCAACCCACATTCAAGTGTGATTGAATTTACAAAGCCATCACTGCAATGAAGTTATTTTGCAGTTTAAAGAAGAAAATGTCAGCAAGGGTGTGATGACATTGTCTCCTGACCACCTTCCCACCCCATATATTCTAACCTTTGTTCCATTCTTCAGTGATCATCTTTCTTCCATAGCCTAAGAATTCACGATGTTCAAATCATTATTCATTAATAATCAAGATATTTTACCCTACAACTAAATCCTCCCTCACAGCCTTATAGAATAAATAAATGGTATGGTTCCCTTGGTCTGTAAATACTACCACCTGTTATTTGAAAGACATCACAATGCTTGTCCTTCCTGTCTCCTGCCATAGCTCCAAATTACACAGTTCTACTAGATAAGTGTTTTGTATCCTACCTCTCATTTCTAACCATTCTGTCATTACTTTATTTTAAGACTTCATTGTTTTACCATCACACAAATCTAATGTTCTCTTAATCTGTATCCATTTTATCAGTTTCCCTGTTTGACGCCACCTCCCAGTCCCTTAATCCACTTTCCCTCCTTGAGCAAGAGCAAGCTGACTGAAAAACCACAAATGACCAGACCAATTTCTTGTTATAATATCTCAAATTTCCCACTATACAGAAACAAAAGTGTGAGTTCTAAATATGTGATGCAAAATCCCTCAGTTTGGTCAAAGTCCAGTTCTCCTTCTTTATCCTCTGCTGCCTCTGAAGCATGGAATAAATTAATGAATAAATGAGTGACTGAAGACTCAACACTTGGCAATTTGCTAAATTTTTGTCTTTACAAATTTACAAACACAGGCAAAATTATTTATGGAATAAGTTTTGACTGATTTGAATTCATTAAAAATGGGGGAATATAGCTCTTTCTAGACCCTTTGTAGAGTCTTTAAATTGAACAATATTGGTTTATGGATGATGTGTTTCATTTCATTACAGTAAAATTTCATCATCATGTATCAGAAGAAGCAGTTTAGATAATAAGAATCCCTAGAATCATTATTCAGATTTTCATATATTTAATTATTTTACTATTCTCTTTCCTTTTATTTTGGAATTTTCTTAATGAGAAAGAAAATCAATAAATTGGCTTGAATGCATTAATACAGCACCTGAAATATGTCTGTGTAAACAAGGGATCTTTAGATGGAAATAATGTTGAGGGAATCTATTCCTCCCTTTAGACTCTAGCCTCTGTTAGTGTTAAAACAGAGAAAATGAGAAAGTAAAGTAAAATTAAGAAGTAAAGAAAGTAAAATCTTGATGAAGAAAACTGAGTAAAATGTTCATAGAGTAAATAATTGTTTTACCTAGTCTAAGAAAGAATAATTTAGATTCACAGAGAGGAGGGGATAACATCCGCTCAGAAGAAGTGATGTAAAGGTACACTTGCATATCACTTAGATCTATAGGCATTAAGAAACCTTTTCAAGAAACCTTAGTATATTAACAGAAAAAAAAAAAAGCCAGTATCAAGATCCTTTTCCATTAATTTCTAATATTAAGGTTCTGATATCAGGACCAAGAGTATTACTAGCAATCAGTACACTTTAAGATAAATAAGGTCATCTAATCATGCAGTTTTGTCTTTTTTATTACATGGCTGTATGGTGTTGGCTTATTAATCCAATATGTCTGATATAAGGTCCACTCTGAGTCAGTCACCTTTCTAAGCAAGGCTCCTACTTATGACTATAATCTCTTTAGTAACCTGAACTCTCTGTGTTGTCCTCCTAAAAAAATAGTACATCCTAAAGCATCATACTCCGGTACATTTATTCCTCTGTGCATGCCTAGAATGCCGTCTTCTTCCCCAATCCTTTTTATCAACCAAGCCACCTCCTAATCATCCTTAAGGTTGTAGCTCATGTTCCCTCCTTCAGGAAGCCTTGCCTCTGTTTGAATTCATTGATGCTTTATTTTACATAATGCTTGCTAAGTTAATTCAAGGTATTTAAACAATTAATATTTTTATCTTAATGTCCTTGAGCTAATTAGTTGCCTCATGTTACTGGTAAAGGAACTTCAATTTTCTGCATTTAACTAAGTTGTCAAATGTCACAAAATGAAGCTAGGCTTTAAACCCAGTATTCAAAACTGTCCAGTGACTCTCTAGTTCTTTAATATACAACAGAGGATTGGGTTTGATCAACTTTGACTCTCCATGCTCAGTGATGTTAATTTTGCCTTAATTAAAACTTAAAAAAATCCAGCTTTCCCTCTCTTTCTTTGTAATGGTTAATTACACATACACATATAACACAACCAAAAAGGATACTTAACCAAGACACTAAAATATCAAATTTTATAGTGTTTTCTTTTTAACTAATTGTGACCCTGATGTGGGTAATGCATGCAGTATGAAGCTAAAATCTACACAGCTGTTATACCTACATGCATAGTCACTCCTTGAAAAAAAAAAATTCTATCAGGAATAGAGTAGCAAAGTTAAATTGGAAGGAGGATCAAGACCTAACATCTTATATAAAATGAATGACTTTGGAATAACTATACATTGCATTGATATTTAATATTTCACAGATGCATGTATTCTATTTGTATGTGCTATTACTTGAACATTAGCATTTAATGAAATTCCTCCCTCAAGATCTGCAGGGTTTTTAAAATTTTCATGTTACAATGAATTTCTCAAGTCAAATCAATGGGAGCAAGAAAAAGAAATGGCTATGATAGAATTTTTTTCCTAATCTTTTGCTAGATTCAGGATGGTTTCTCTTTATCGGTTACTCTATGTCCTCATTAAGGTCTTTCTGTCCTGCAGATCACTTTAGTGGTTTGTATATATGGAGATGATAAGCAAAGAAGACAATTAGAGTTATAAACTGTCAGTTCATCTGGATGTTTCAGAAGTCCTATCTGTGAATTCACTGTCAATAAAAATTGCCATATTGTTAATTAATTTAAATAAGTTTGTTAAGCAATATGGATGACTAGAGGGATGTATAGATGAATCATGCGATAAATTTCATTATTCTGATCTTAAACATATATATCTGTGTCTATATGCATTTAAATGCTACTCAAAGCAAATGCCTGAAAATGTTAAGGTATATTTGCAATTGCAGAGTATCTATCTATCTATCTATCTATTTATCTATACATCTATCCATCTCTTAATACTGGTTGTATTGGGGTGGTAGGTTTATGGTTATTGATTTTTTCTTATACTAATTATTTTATAATTAACTTGTATTAATTGTATTATTATTTGTTTTAATTATGAAGCACTGTGGGAAACTATGCATTTAGTGTTTACATAACATCATCTAATGGCTAGCAAACATTTTAATTCCCCAGAAGTCCTTAGACACTATAAAAATTAACCCCCTATATTGCTTTGTGAGATCAGGTAAAAAGTCGCCTATTAAATAACTCATAACCTGACTAAACCCAAATACCTATTGAGTAACTTTTATTCCTGTATTTTTCTCGTATATTAATCAAATCCATAAGCAACTTTTGTCTTTGAACTTCAGAAAATGTGTTCAAAATGTGAATAAGTTTCTTTTCATATCTTCCGCTCTCTGAGTTGAAGGCCAGTTATCTCTCATCTGAATTAGTTCAGTCAAATGCTCAGATATCTTCTCACCCCCTTTCTTCTCATTTATACCCTGTCACACTCCAGCCTAAGGTGCTAGCTATTCTTGGAGACCCCAAAGTGGCTTCTATCTCAAGACTATTGCTTTAGTGCTTTATCTACCTGTTATATTCTTCCTCTGGACAACTACATGACTCGATCTTACATTTTATCCATTTTTGTGTTCAAGGTACAATCATGATCAGCTTTATCAAAAATACCCCATTTTCATTTGTAAATTTTTATTTCACTTGCCTTTATGTTTCCCCATTATATTTCATTGGTTTAATTAATTGTTGATTATTGTCTAAATGTTTTCTATTTGAATGTAATATCCTCATGGGTAGGGACTTTTGTATCTGATTATTACCATTAAATTTGCCCTGAACATAGTAAGAATCCAAAAACTATTTGTTAAATAAATTAATAAATAGAGAAAATAATATTATTTATTGTTTAAATTCCTAAAACAATATTTTGGCTCAGAATATATTTAATCTTTATAATTCTACATGTGAAGTGAGCTTTATTCCCATTTCTTAAGTAATGAAACTGAGGGATAAGAACATGAAACTACTTGTACTTGTTAGGTGAGTAGAAGGGCTAGATGTAGAATCCACCAACGGTGATTCTTGGTGTTTTCTCTTGTCTTCTCTGAAGAGGTACCTTCCTCCAGGCCTTTATGTCACCTCAACTGCCGTTAAGGATGGGGCTCCTAATTTCCTAAGCAAACCATAGACCTGCCTAGGGATTTCAAAACCACCAAATTCAGTTACCTCTGGAATAGGTTGACCATTTCTATCACGTAGCCAGAGAGGAAATATTTCCATCTTTATGTGAAAATTGAGCATCATAGAAATATCTCCTTAATGTTGGTCACTTTAACCTAATGATTTTGCAGAGATTCCAGAAATTTGTGTGAATCCTCTGAATTCCCCAGTTAGAGTTAGTTTCCCAGTCTGGGCTTGCTTTTATTTCATGATAGAGCACATGTTCTTCTTGGTATTTACCTGAATTTTACTTGCTTGTTTGCTTCTTTACAAAGATTTGTAGAAAAATAGCTTCTGATTATACTGGTATTTTCAGAAGTCCAAGTCCTGGATGGATCTGTCTTAAATAGATTTCAGGCCCAGCTCACACTCATAAACACATAGATGCAATTTTTTTTCTGCCCACATGTATCTTTAATTTAATTGATCTGTTGATATCTCAGTGGTGGGACCAAATTGTACATGCATCCATGGTAATCTTAATCAAGAATTGATAGAGTTGTCACCTCTGGGACATTGCAGTAGATGCAACATTTTCCTAACTCTGCTCAGAGATATCTTTGGGCTTTGGTGCTGCATTCTTTTTTTGGTTAGTGTTGCTGTAGCCCTAAGACAACACGGTTCTTAATTCTCCTACACTCTCCCCCAGTGTTCCGTAGTTTTTAAATTAAACCATATCCACCAATTCTCAAGACAGAAATTTTCCAGTCATATTTGATTCCACATCTTTAATTACCTACATTCAATCCATAAGGAAGGCTGATCAACTTTATATCTATACCTATGTCTATACTCATATATACATCCACATCCATATTATATCTATGTCTACACACTTATATTGTATCTATATCTACATCAGTTTACATACACATAGACATGCATATTTTAAAATCTGTGTATATGTTAAAAGTCTGTCCACTGCAATGTTTCCTGTTACCACCACAAAGTGAAGATCTGTGTTGGATCTTGTTACGTTATCTACAAAACATCCTTGTCTTTTAATTTTTTTGTGACTGACACCCACACCCTCAATAATTCATTGTAGACACAAAAGCCAAAAAGACTTTGTTGTAAAGAAAACTTCATGTTGGCATGCCTGAGTGGCTCAGTGGTTCTCAGTGGATCTCATGGTTCCTGAGGTTGAGCTGACAGTGAAGATACTGCTTGGGATTCTCTCTCTCTCTCTCTCTCTCTCTCTGCCCCTAACCTGAGCTCACTTCTCTCTCTCAAAATTAATAAGTAAATAAACTTTACAAAAAAGTTTAAAAAAAGTTCATGTCACATCCTCACAACATTCCATGAGATTTCACTGAACAAAGACTACTGTATAAATTATTGTCCATTCCCTAAAATTCCCTCCTTTCTGCTTTTCTAGCCATAATCTCTTTCTCCAACCCCCACCCCTTAGTAGTTTGTTCCCTTTTATTCCTGGGTCGTGTTGCATTGTCTAAGAAATCATAATTTACTAAGTCGTCCACCTTTTGAACAATGTGAGTTATTTCTATTTTTTTTTTAACTGTTATGATTAAAGTCACCATGCTCATCCAGAAAAAAAAAATTATGAGCAAATATACATTCACTTCTTTGGGAAATACCAAGTAGTACAATTCCATATAGTAAGTGTATGACTTAGTGTATGGAAAGAGTCCAAGTATTTCAAAAAGTTTGTCATATCTTTTTGCATTCCCACCAGCAATACATATTTGTTCCAATTTCTCTCTATATCCTCACCAACACTTGATATTGCCAGTTTAAAAATGTTTATTTATTCAAGTGTTTGTAGATAAATCTCATAATGTCTCTTTTTTTTTTTTTTCTGATGACTGGAAATATTGAACATCTTTTCATGTGTTCATTGACCACCTCGGTATCTTCTTTTGTGAAGTTTCTAAATCTTCAAGATGAGTGCCCTTTTTTATTATGTTGTTTATTTCCTTAATTTTGGATCATAGGATTCTTTTTCATTTTAAGATAAGTTTTTTCTGGGATAAGTCACTGATTAAGGTCCAATTTTTTTCAGATTTTATATCCAGATGATCCAGAACAATTTGTTGGAAATATTAATTGTTCACTCCCTGTTCATAAGCTTTGGCAAAAATTTAAACCTCAATAATATTGGATCACTTAACATATAATGTATATGATTTTAATTTCCTCCTTTTGACCTTTGTACTATATTTGTCTATATTTTACTTGTATATGTCTTAGAATTTTGTGGCACATAATTGTTATTTTCACTTAAAATCTGAAATATTTATGGAATTTTGAGCATGGAAAAGTCTTCATATCTGTCCATATGTTTACTGTTTGTTTTGTGTTATTTGCAAAGATTCAAATCTCCAACTTGAGTTATTTTTTACTGATGTCTGAGGAATATCTTCACTTAATTTTATTTGAAAAATTATTGTTTCTTATAGTCAAAATCTGTTGGACAAATATATCTAAATTTTTTCTGATTAAATTTTATTTCAGCTTCATTTTTGATGCATAAGTGGGGTAACTCTAGTTTCTGTCTTTTTTCTTAGAACTTTAAAAATGTTAACAATTATTCTCTGGTTTGTATAATTTCACAAAGGAAAACTGGAGTCATTCTCATATTTTATCTTTGTCTCTGATAAGTTTTTATTCTCTAATTGTTTTTTATTACTGCTAGTCAGCAATATGGTTAGAATGTGTCTTTATGTGATTTATTGTGTTTATTTTACTTGGATTCTCTTTAGCTTACTGAATTTCTGGGTGCATAGTTTTCATCAAATTTAGTAAATTTTATCCACTATTTCTTGACCTCTTAATCCTATTCCATGGATTACTAGAGCTGTTCTTATAAAACATTGTCTTTTTTACCTTGTTTTTCAGTCTGTATTGTGTCATTCCTCTATCTTCAAATTTACTGATCTTTTCTTCTGAAATGTCTGCCTGCTGATAAGTCATCCATTGAATAATTAAATTACTGATATTATATTTTTATTTTGTAGATGTATCATCTAGTTCTTTCATATTTTCCATTTCTATTCTTATTTTGTACATGTTTTCCTTTAACCCTTAAGCATAATAAAATAAGTTTACTTTTCCAGTAAATTTAATCATTTATATCATTTCTATATCTTTTTTATTGATCAATTAAAAGAAATTAGTTCACATTTTCTGACTTAGTGACATGCCCTCACATATTGTGATTGGATGTTGGGCATTGTGAATATTATGTTGATGAGTGTCTGAATAATGCTATATATTTTTTTTAAATGTTGTGAACTGTATTATGGAAGAATTAAGTGACTTGCCTATCACTTTTAATCTGTTGAGACTTGTATTAAGCTAGTTTTAAGAGTACCTATTACTGTAGGAATTGTTTAGCCTTACTATTAAGGTCTGGGTCTTTTAGGGTTTCTACTGAATGCCCAAGTGATAAATGAAAACCCTACACTGAATTGACAGAACTAGAAAGTCTGTCTACCAAGTATGATTTCTGAGAATGATTCTGTTTATAGCATACTAGGCTTTTACAAGGACTCCTAGAATTTTACCCCATGCATACAAGACGTAGTTTAGCAAAGACAAAAATAGATTCCCCTTCAGGTTTTGTGGTGCTCTTTATATATAGATATAGATATAGATATAGATATAGATATAGATATAGATATAGATATAGATATAGATAGATATAGATAGATAGATAGATAGATAGATAGATATAGATATAGATGCACCTCCTCCAAAATTCTGCCTTGCAACATTAGATTCCCTCAAGTCTGATCTTTGTCTCCTAAGCTCACTGACACCACTATACCCTGCTTTGAGAATTTTCATCCTGATTTGGAGACAGTAATGTTCACATTTGCTTCCTTTCTCTCAGAGATAATATTCCTGTGCTGCCCAAAATTCAATGTCTGAAAAGAAATATTTTATATATTTTGCCCTGTCTTCTACTTGTAATGATGGAAAGGTGTTATGAGCTGAATTGTGTCTCCCAAACCCCCACACCCCCAAATTCGTATGTTAAAAACTTATAGCTCCCAGGACCTTAGAATGTGACTGCATTTGGAAATAAGACCTTTAAAAGGCAATTGAGATAAAATGAGGTCATTAAGGCGGGCCCTAATCCGATATGACTGGTGTGCTTATAAGAAGACAAGATTAGGACACAGAGGCACAGAGCTCAAGGGACAATTGTGTGAGGACACAGTATAAAGGGACCACTTCCAAGTCAAGGAGAGTGACCTCAGAAGGAATCAAACTTGCTGACACTTTGATATTGGATTTCTAATGCCCTGAACTGAGACAATAAAGTTCCATTGTTTAAGCCACCCAGTCTGTGGTATTTGGTGATAGCAGTCCTGTCAGACTCATGCAGAAGATAAGTGAGATTTTCATTACTACATCTTTCCAAAGGAGAAGTGCCATAATAGTATTATAAACTGCCAAATATAATTTAAATTGCATTTTAAAAACCAAGTATTCTGGATATGACCTAGATGCCATTTAGGAGATGTATTTAAAGGGACCCAAGTGTTGAAATTACTGGATTGTGTAATATAAATTGGATCTTGTTCAATCTTCTTTATTTGAATGATTCACAGTATCTTACTTTATTACACAATATAGCCCTGTTTCAGTAAATTAACGGGACAAGAGCAAATGGCCTTTCTTCCTTTCTCTAGCACTAAACTCACTAGGAAGTGTTGTGGATTTTTTAAGAAAACTTTTTTCATGAAAGGAAAAGATGCAAGTATTTCCTGCATATATATTTAATCCTAAGCAGCATACTAATTATATTATGTTATTAACTTTTTAATACACATTACACAGTTATTTTCACTGTGTCTATTTATTAGATGAGAAAGCTGAGATCATATAAGTTGCTTCAATCACCCATGGTCACATGACTAGTAAGTGAAAGAGCTAAGATTCATACCAATTACCCCCATGGTTCTGTGAGCTCTCGGTCTTTTCTCCAGATTATTATCAGGATGAGATTTTTTTTAATAATTGTTTTATTTTTAATTTATTTTTTTAACATTTATTTTTGAGAGAGAGAGACAAAGCACAAGCAGGGAGGGGCAGAGAGAGAGGGAGACACAGAATCAAAAGCAGTCTCCAGGCTGAGCTGTCAGCACAGAGTCCAATGTGGGGCTCAAACCCATGAACTGTGAGACCATTACCTGAGCCAAAGTCGGGCACTTAGCCAACTGAGCCACCCAGGCACCCCTGAGATCATAATTTTTAATGAGACTGTTCTCTCCCCATGTGAGCATGCATAGTGGGATATTCAGAATTTTGTTTGTTTTATGCTAAAAATGATCAAAACTTGTTTAAACAAAAGTTTTTGTAAACCTTTTCAAAATTAACTAATGAATTTAAGATTCTGTTAAGAAAACTTTCTGTGTAGTTTCAGATTTTTTTCCTTTGTCTTGTAATAGGCATGGAAAACCTTGATACATAGGCATTGTACAAATGAACTCTACAAATATATCCTCTCTTACTCTTGATACTCTTAAATATATTATTAGGAACAGCCACTTTACCAAAGTTGAATTGTGAATCTGTAAGACATTTAAACATTAAAATTAGTTTCCTGTTCATAGTGTAACATTAATAATAAACATTGCATTACCTGGACTATTAGATTCATTGAATGGAAGCTTTACTTTAAAAATGCATGTGTTGTGCTCAAGTTGAGTCAGATTTAGATTTTCTCTAACAGATGGACAAGCTCTTTCATAATGTTAATCCTTGCTCAGAATTCTCACTGAAGGCTGTCATCTCAAGCCTTTTTTTGATGCCCTGAAGAATTCATGTGCTCAAAGTTTGCATTTATTTGACTCTGCAAGAATGGAATGGATTACAGAACAATTTAGCTAATGGTGTTTTTATAGGAAAATATAAACTCATCATCAATACAAAAATATTTCTGACTGCACAATAGCCAATCACAAAAAATAGCATCGTCACAAAGTCATGGCACAGAGAGGCCTAAATATATATAGTTATGATAAATTAGGTCACTAGGGCAAGTCATGAATGCCCCCAAATGACATAAGTGGCACGTGGTTATTTTGGTGCCACGCTGATTATAAAGGGCTGAATAGAGTTGACAATGTATACATGAAGAGATAAACTCCTAAAACTTTAGAATAGTCGCTCAGTTCATCATGACATGCTCCCTTATATCATGATAAAAATTGTCTTTTTTTTATTAAAAAATATTTTATTTATTTTTGTCAGTCGGGGGAGAGGCAGAGAGAGAGGAGAACAGAGGATTCAAAAGCAGGCTCTGTGCTGATAGCAGAGATTCCCCAGATGGGGCACGAATCCACCAAACATGAGATCATGAAGCAAGCTGAAGTCAGTTGCTTATCAGCTGCGCACCCAGGTGCCACAAAAATGTTTTCTTTTAGGACACTAGAGTTCAGTTTCAAGGCATGACCATTGTAGTGACATTCATCATGTCCAGAATACCATAATAGGTGTTCTATAAATAGTTTTTTTAATGAATGAGTTTTCCCTTCCTTCAAGGAGAAGTAGATGGAAATTAAATCAATGCAGGTTTGTGATTAGACAGTTGGTGCCAATCCCAAATGTTCCAATAGCTAACTGAATGACCTTTGGCCTAATGCTGAACTTCACGTTGTGAGTTTATTTTCTTATCTATAAAATATTTTATTTTCACTCAAAATACCAGTTTCCCAAGAAAAATATTCTATGTTCAGTAAAATGAGCTGGGGAAAATCTTGTTAATGTTTTGCCCATTTGGAGAGTCACAGAAATTATTAATACATTAAAGACCCTAAAATTTTTTATGGTAAAGGCATGTGTTGCATGTTAAGTAAAATTTTTCAAAACTTATTTCACAAAGAGATCCATTTTTATCTACCTTCTGTAATACCTGTTAATGATCCATTAAATGAATTACCATCAAAGAAGACCAATTTGCCAGGCCTCTTTCCACATGATGTATTCTGAGATACTCTATTTCCCACATGATTCAGTATGTTACCAGACTCCATTTGGATCTTCAATAAATGAAAGAAATTATTTCCTTCCCATCCTTAGTATCTCTGCGGAGTGATTGGGGTTTTAGACTTTAAGTTTCATCCTTTGGAAAATCCAGGCCAAAAATAAATAAAATTCTCACAATGGATCATAGAATAAAATATAAATAGAAAACTATAAAATTCCTACAATATAATATAGGAGAAAATCCAGATGGCAAAGGCTTTAGCAATGTATTTTTAGATATAACACCAAAGGCTTGAAAGAAATAATTGATAAGTTGGACTTCATTAAAATAAAAAAAATGTTATGAAAAGGACACTGTCAGAATTAGAGACATACCACAGCCTGGGATAAAATATTTGTAAAAGACGTTTTTGATAGAGGGCTATTATCCAAAATATACAGAGAACTGTTAAAACTTATAGCTGCATTTAGGTTAATTAACTGTATGAATATATCACCATTTATTTGTCTATTATATATTCTTCATAGACATTTATTTTGTTTCCAATTTGGGCTGCTATGAGTACTGTTGCTGTAAGCATTCTTATCCAGTAAAACCTTGGTTTGTGAGTATGATTCATTCTGGAAACATGCTTGTAATCCAAAGCACTTGTGTATCAAAGTGAATTTCCCCATAAGAAATAATGGAACCTCAGATGATTCATTCCATCACCCAAAAATATTCATATAAAAATGATTATAATACTGTAATATAATACAAAATAATAAAGAAAATATAAAAACCTATCACTTGTGGAATCGCTGCTATCTGTTGGCTCAATGGAATCTTTTTATTTTCATGCAACTTTAACAAGGAACCTATCAATGACACTTTTGCCTCCTTTTGAGATTTTGCGGCAACGTGACATTGCGTTGGCATTAAACACATTTATCACTTGTGCTGCTACAGCTTTGTTCGGGTGGTGCTTTTCTACAAAATTTTGCACTGGTTCCCACATTTTACACATCTTCCTAATCTCATTTGAATTGAGGGATTCTTCTGCCTTTTTCTTCTCCTCCTTTGCAGACCTGATACAGAGATTTCTTACAAAATCTTGCAAATTCAGCCACTGGCATACCTCGTTCATACTTCTCAATGATTTCCTTCTTAACTTCCACCGTAATCATCTTCTTCTTACTGCCTTTCTTTTCAAGCTTTTTATGAGTGGCGGCCATTGTATACACTTTTATAGATGTTGACTATAGTATAGTATTAATAAACTCTTGTCATATACTGTATTTCATGTAACTGGCAATAAGGCAGCAGAAGAAAGCATCTGTGTCTGCAGGCAGCCTGACCTAGAATAAAGTAAGGCATTCCCAAGCTTCCTCTTGTACGGAAAAGCAAAGGACTGTCCATAGATGCTTTGAAGTGACAAAAAAAAAATAGTACTAGTTGCAAGCACTTTTCCAATGTTATGAAAAATCACTGATTTCTGCCGCACACCACAGCTTGACACCAAGCATCCAAGTGGCATGGTCACCTACAATCCCACAGAGAGAGAGAGAGAGACAGAGAGAGAGAGAGAGAGGGAGAGAGAAGAACTATTGGCTCATTTGTGATCATGTGGCTTTTGGCATCACATACTACTCATATTGCAAGACATCTCTCACTATCTAATTAAAATTTATTAGAAATGTTTGCTCATTTTGCAGAACACTCTCAGAACAAGTGTTCTTGAAGAACATCTGCAATCCATGGTTTTTCTGTATATGCCTTTGTCGTACGTATGTAGACATTTCTCTTGCTTACCTATGTAGGAGTGGGATTGCTAGATCTCATGATATGTTTGGTTTTAACAGAGAATCTCAAACAAATTTGCAAAGAGGTTGTCCCAGTGTGAAAGTTCAGATTTTATCTATTTCTTTGGGAACTTAGATTATATGTAGTCATGCAGGTGACTTAGTATAATAGTGCAGTTAATTGAGGTTTTTGTTTAAATTTCTCTATTGAGTGATGGTATTAAGCAATTTTTCACATTTTTATTGAACATTTGGAAATACAGTTTATATGAAATGACTATTCAAACATTTATGAATTCCTTTCCTCCCTCATATCATTCCTTTCTCCCGTCTTCTTTTTTCTTTGTCTTTTTTTTTTTTAGTTGGCTTGTCTCTCTGTTTATTATTAATTTGTTAAAGTCTCATATATATTCTAGGTATGAGTCCTTTGCCAAATATATATTCCGCAAAATTTTTTTCTTACTTGGTGGCTTCTACGTTTATTCTTTAAAGGAATTTTTGATACAAATTGAAAATTTTATTTTTAATGTAGCTCATTTTATCAATCTTTTTCTTTTCTGGTAAGCACTACTTGTGTTTATAAATTTTTTCCTACCCCATAATTATATTATGTGTTTCCTTCTAGAATATATATTGTTCCAACTTTCACTTTTAAATTTATAAACCATTTGGGATTGATTTTATTTATGGTGTGTGGTAGGAGTATAAATTCACTTTCCACTATGAATATAAAAGTGCATGTTCACTATTTATTGAAAAGACTTGCATTTTTTCAGTACCCCAATTGGTACATTTGTCATAAATCATGCTACTTTATATATTTTTAATAGTAGATTATTTAATTTTATTGTATTTGATTCATTTATGTAGGTCTCTCTCCCTTTTTCTCTCTCCCCCCTGTTTTCATTTACTATGTAAATGTCTTACATATCTCACATTACATTTTCTTTTTGCATTTGATTTTTTTTTTTTTTTTTTTTTTTTTTTTGAGTAGAGGAGACAGAGAGAACATGAGTTTTGGGGAAGGGCAGAGGGAGAGGAAGAGAGAGGATCTTAAGGAGTCCCCATGCTCAGCACAGCGCCTGATGCAGGGTTCTATCTCATGACCCTGAGGTTGTGACCTGGGCTGTAATCAATAGTTGGACTATTAACTGACTGAACCACCTAGGCGCCCCACATTTGATGTTATTTTGATACAATTATGACTGTTACTTTAACTTTTCCATTTTATTTTCTAATTGTTTTTTTTCTAGTGATAGCAATACATAATTGCATATGTATTGCTGTTCCTAAATTTGTCTATTAATATTAACATATGTTCTATGATTTTTTTTAATTTTCTTATAAAAATCATGGAAATTTTTATACATCCCTTTCTCATATATATGTGATATGTGTGTGTGTGTGTGTGTGTGTGTGTGTGTGTGTGTGTGTGTATTTTTTTTTTTTCTTCTATATCCTATTGGTTAGATCCACCTGGTCTGATGACAGCCCTCTTCCAGGTTGTACACTTCTTGTTGTATTTTCCCATTGGGGAGGAACTAGGAAACTTTGTGGAATGTCTTTTTAAAAGGACACTAATCGCTGGGATGCCTGGGTTACTCAATGGGTTAAGCATTTGACTCTTGATCTTGGCTCAGGTTTTGATCTCATGGTTTGTGAGATCAAGTCAGGCTCTGCTCTGCCTAAGCCTGTTTGGGATTCTGTCTCCCCCTCTCTCTGCCCCTCCCCTGCTTGGACTCTTTTCTCTCTCTCTCTCTCTCTCTCTCTCTCTCTCTTTCTCTCACTCTCTCAAAATAAATAAATAAGCTTAAAAACAATAGGACACTAATCCTATGCCTAAGGATTTCCATGTTATGACCTAATAACCTCCCAAAGGCCCTATATACTAGTACCTTCACATTTAGGTGTTAGACTTTGACCATGCATTTTGTGGAACCATAAACCTTTAGACCATAGCAACTTTCTAATATACTTTTCATGAAAGTAGTAATAAATGAAATCTTTTTTCTGATTCTTGATCTGTGGGAAGAGTTTTTAATAATTTAGCATTGAGTACAATGTTATCTGTAAAGTGTTTATAGAATCTCTTTATCAGATTAAGTGCCCTCTTATTCCTAGTTCTAGAGAGTCTATTTCATAAACTGGTGGAGAATTTTATAAAATGTTTTTTTCATGTATTGAAACAACCATATCTCTTTTATTCCTTAGTGCAGAGAATTTCCTTGATTAAACTTCAAATGTTAAACCAACCTAACATTCAGGAACAGTTTCCATTTGGATGTGGTGTATCACCTCGTTTAAATAATGTAGTGTTCATTTTTAAATATTTTATTAAGATATTTTCATTTGTGTGCATGCAAGAGATTGCTTTGTGAATTTTCATTCTTGAAATGTCTTTGGTGTTGATATCAAGGCTATATGTAATAATCTTCTAGAAAGAGTAAGGAAGAATCCCTTCATATTGTATCCTCCATAAAATTTTGTGTAAGGCCACTGCTATTTATTCTTTAAATATTAGAAAATTTTATTTTTTAATTTTTTTTTTTACATTTTATTTATTTTTGAGAGAAAGAGTGAGACAGAGCACAAGTGGGGGAAGGGGAGAGAGAGAGAGAGAGACAGACAGACGGACAGACAGACAGACAGGTAGAATCTGAAGAAGGCTCCAGGCTGAGCTGTTGGCACAGAGCCCGATGTGGGGCTTGAACTCACAAACTATGAGATCATGACCTGAGCCAAAGTCGGACACTCAACCTACTGAGCCACCCAGGTGCCCCAATATTGGAAATTTTTAAATAATGCCACCTGGGCTTGGAAATTTATTTGTAGGAAAATTTTTACATAAATATTTTACATAAATATCAGTCTAATAGATGTAGATTTAGATTTTCTACTTCTCCTTGTATCCATTTGGTATTTATATTTTTCAAAGAATTTCTCCATTTTGTCTAAATTTTCAAAATGAATTTTCAAACTATTGTTCATAAAACTTATTATTTTTTAAATGTCGGTAGGATCTTCATGATGTTCCCATTCCTGATACTGGTAATTTGTGTCTCCTCTTTCTTCTACAGTTTTTATCAAACTTTTGCCTTCGTACATTTTCTCTTATGGATGAATGTTTCCCATTTCATTGCTTGCTCTTATCTTCATCATACTTTTCTTCTAATATATTTGGCAGCCGTTCCAATTTACATTATGATTTCTTGTGCATCCCATGGATTCTTAGAATTATATTGCTTTATTTTCAAATATTTGGAGATTTCCTGGGTACATTTTTATTGATATTTAAACTGAATCTATTGTGTTAGGATATTTAGCTATGCATGATTTTAATTCTTTAAACAAGAACTCCCCCTTCCCTACCCTCCAGCCCCTGAGAACCACCATTCTACTTTCTATCTATGATTTTGACCATTCTAAGTATGTCAAATAAGTGGAATCGATAGTACTTACCTTTTTTTGTGACTGGCGTATTCACTGAACGGTGTCCTCAAATGTCCATTTTATACTATCAGAATATGTGAGAATATTCCTTTTTTTTTAAGGTTGACAATATTACATAGTGAGTGAGTGTGTGTATGTGTGTGTGTGTGTGTGTGTGTGTGTGTGTATCATATTTTGCTTATTCGTTCGTCCATTAATACATATCCTGAGTTGATTTCACATTTCAGCTGTTGTGATTAACAGTGATAATCAACATGTGTGTACAAATATCTCTTCAAGATCTGTTTTCAGTTCTTGGGTATATATCTACATTCTAGGCTGAATAGTTTGGTTCCTCCAAAAATCATATATTGAAATTTTAATTTCCAATGTGATAGTATTAGGCTTTAGGCCTTTGGGAAGTGATTAGGTCCTTCCATTAGATAAATGTCCTTATAAAACAGACTCAAAACAAATCTCTTGTCTCTTCCACCGTGTCCACATGTCTGTTTATTCCCCATTGAGTTTATAATAATAAAGGAACCACATTAATGTTCATTTGTTTTTTCTGGTCTTTTGACAGCTGTTACACAAGTTATGATTACCAACTAGAAATTACCTCTACTAATGGTAGTGGTTTAAGTGGTTGACACAGGAAGTGACTATTGTAGGGTTTTTTGTTTGTTTTGCTATTATGATTGAGCACTTTGTGTCTTGATTCTTTTTTTTTTCTTTTTTTTTTTTTTTAACATTTATTTATTATGGAGAGACAGAGAGACACAGAGCATGAGCATGGGAGTGGCAGAGAGACGGGGAGACACAGAATCTGAATCTGGTTCCAGGCTCTGAACTGTCAGCACAGAGCCCAATGCGAGCTCAAACTGGGGAATGGTGAGATCATGACCTTGAGCGGAAGTCTGACACCCAACAGACTGAGCCAGGCACGTACCCCTTGATTCTTTATTATTTAAACCCAATTGTGTTTACAAGATTGCATATTTCTTAATTACCTCCACCAGTGGAAATAGAAAATGCAAAATGCTTGCCACTTGTTGAAAAAGTTGGCATTGTAAGAGAGAGCGCAGCACATTTATCAAACCCGGTTTAAACCATGCCCTCAGGCATTTCAGAGATGTCATCAGCAATGATCTTCAGAGCAACCCTGTGAAAGGCATGATGTTAATTTTACCTTCCATGTGAGAAAACTCCCCAAATAGCCAGATCTGTTTCACCTGAAAGCCCATACATTTTCCACAGCACCTTCCTAACAGAAGTCCATTCATGGGAGACTGTCTCTGCTTCTTATACTTCAACACCTTCAGGCCCAGAGAGGAATTTTAGGGGAAATAAGACAGACCTCTTATCCCATATGGGGGAAAAAAAAAAAAAAATTGGATCGCTGTGGCAAAATGTGGTGTGCATGTTTAATGATCTGTTTGTAAAACACCTTCGTTCTGATTTGCTTGTTCAACCCTCAGGATACTAGGGGACTGTGAGCAGGCTGGTTATATAAATTCATTTTAGAAATGAGGCCCTCACATTGGATAATTTTACTAGTTCTGTAAACTAGTAATATTTGACTAACAAAACACTTTCTTTTTATTCTCCAAGTTCTCTAATCTTACCAAAAAACTACATGTAAATAATGGCAATATTTAATTTTTTGCCATAATTTAGATATTTTTCTGATTATTAAAAGAACACATACTTATTGAAACTTAAAATATAGAAAATTATGAAAAAAATATGTACAGTACTATAGTCTGGACAGAGAAATATAAACAATTTTGACTTTTATTTGCATTTTATAGTCATTTTATGTATTTTCTTTATGTAAAGTGTGTGCATTACCACACTTGAAATCGAATTACATTTTTACCTCATTTTTGTTCCTTTGATAACTTTTTGTGTGTTTGAAAATTCTTTAACACCTCAATTTAATGTCTGCATAACATTTGCTAACATGAATGTATGATACTTCAGTTACTTATTCCTCAGTTATCATGCATTTAATGATTTCTCTTTTTTGTGAGTCTAAAGAATGATGAAATAAATAGCTTTCCATATAAATATTTCTCCTGATTTAATAGTATTATTGTATGCTGCATTTAGGTTAGAATTTCTGGGCCAAAGGTAAATGATATGATTATGTTATATTTGTTCAGGAAAATTGTGCATTCTATACAATTATGCATATAATTTTTAGTTTGGTAACTAAAACTAGTCTTTGATAAGTTGGGGATTTGGGAAGGTCAAAAACCAACAATATGAGAGAAAATGAGGCTCTTTCAGGCAAGGGTAAACAGGAGTGACATTGACCTTCTCCATAACCTTGAAATCTTTAAACATAGGCAGTCATGTGTCCTGTCTTGTGTCAGTGATGAGGCTACACAGGACAGAGACTGGTACCTACGAAAACTAAAATCTATATATTTTAATTTCTTTCCTTTGGATCCCAGCAACTTGTATCAGGCAACACTATTTTCCTGGCCTTCTATTCTTAGCTTGGACCTCTCTTTCTCCTTCCAAAGGTGCATGCTGAGCCTCACTGTGTCTGTGAACAATCAACAACTGCCTTCTCTTCCTTTAGGGGAATTGCTTTGCTTTGCTTTGAAATTGCAGGAAAGCCTTCATTTAATGTTTGCATTTGGTTGAAAAGCCTGAGAAGACTCAATGAGAACAAGCAAATGAATATAAAATAGAGGAGGAGAAAAGGGACAGAATAAGAAATAAGATTCAGTGGCGCTATTTTTTTTTTCTTTTTTTAAATCAGAGAAACAGACACACCACCCACCTGTGCAGGTCACACACTCAGAAATTCAAAGATGATGATTCTGAATATCAAAGTAAAAGTTACCCAGACAAACTCAGGCAGAATGCAGATATCTCTCATTTATATGGGTGAATTCTCTGGCTTAGATAAACATATGAAATGCTGACTGTCTCATTGACAGTTTTGTGTCTTCACTTCTCTGTCCATAGACACAATTTAGAATGAGAAAGAAAAAAATTGGAGACTATTTGTTTTCTCAATTTCCTATGACTTTCACAAAAGATGACCCACTTAATCTTTATGAAATCCTGTAGGAATTACTGTCCTCATTTTTAGGCAAAGAAATTGAGCTGGGTTAGATTAACTAAATTGCCCAAAATTCTCACTGTTATCCTAAGTACTTTTAAAGATATTATACATGTATTCCTATCCAGTAAAAATACTACTTCTAGGCATATACTTAGAAAAACAAGTACCAGAGTTTTGAACTGCAACATTATTTTTAATAACAACAGTTGGAAATAGCGTAAAATACACATGTGTAGTATATGGATAAAAACAAGTATGAGATATTCATGGCCTAGAATCCTGTGCTGAAATTAAAATGAGTGGACTGAAATTATATGCACCAATATTCCAAAATTGTAATATTATCAAAAAAGCAAGATATTGAGTGATTCATGCTGCATGGTAAGATTATATAAAGTTTAAGTACATGACAGACAGTTGCAAACATAGATTATAGCTACATAAATAGGTAAATAATAATAATAATATACTAAACATATGTTGTAATTGAACAGAAAAAATATCAGAAGAATAATTATTTTGAGTAGGGAGATAGGAATGGGATCAGGGAAAATCTACAATGGAAATCTCAATTCTATTTGAATAACCATGAAATCAATGGTAAAACCATACAATTTTATTCAGTTAGGTTGTAGCACTTAAATGTTTATTAATTTTTATTTTAAAATAATTCCTGAGTGGACAAATGGTTGGGAAATAAAACAAGCAAGGAATGCAAGCAGTATTTCTTAAATAGAAAACAAACAATTTGCCTCTGAATTACCTTTGTTCTATGTAAAAATGCAGATGGGTTCGTTCTATTTTAAATAAAATAAATCAGTATCTATGGGGAGTAAGCCTTGTAAAAAGAACTCTTGTGTGCACATACACAACACACACAAATGAAACTTCATCTCTGAGATGTGTTCCATGTGTGTGTGTGTGTGTTGCATATACTTTTTTTTAATGTTTACTTTTGAAAGAGAGCATGCAAGTTGGGGAGGGGCAGATAGTGAGGGGGACAGAGGATTTGAAGCAGGCTCTGCTCTGACAACAGTGAGCCAGACAAGGGGCTTGAACTCAGCAGCCCTAAGATCATGACCTGAGCCAAGGTCAGACACTAAACGGATGATCAACTGACTGGGCCACCAGGGGCCCCATGCATATTATATTTTAAGAACCATTGTTCTGAAAGCACAGTCATTGAGCGCGGGAACCAAATAAATAAATATTTCCCCAAGGATCTCTTGGATTTTCTACTCAATTTAACCTAATTAATAAAAACAAAATGATATGAAGAGAATAAATAAAAACTAACACCGTGGGTTTAAATATTAGCCTTGCCTCTAACTGGTTGTCCTGAGTAAATGCTTAATTTCTTTCCCCTGCCCTAATTTCTTCTGTATAAAAAGGGAACAATGAGGTAAGCTGTTTTATAGCACTTTCTATTAATGGTATTCCTAGCAAATCTGAATCATCCAGGTCCTTTTAATATTGAAGAGTGATTATATCAGTTCATTTATTTCATAAAATATTTATTGAGTGCCTAATACACACAAAGCACTGTTTTAAAGCTCAATCTCACAGTACTGTAGACCTATCCTGCTGCCACATGTGGGAATCTATAGTGGTTATCGTCTTCAGTGGTTTTCCATCTCAGTGGCTTCAAGGAATGAGTAGAGTATGTGAAAAACCCATACGTTAAATAAGACATAATCCCAAAAAATTATTGTAATTATCTTGAGTAATAAATACACATCTCTCTCTTTTTTTCTCCAGTTGAGAAAAGTGAGGCTAGGTTATATTAAATAATTGGTTACAGTTAAAAAGCCATAACATGGCAAAGCCACTAATTGAATTCCATCCTACAAGTTCTAAACCGAGTCCCTTTTTATTTGTTGTTTGTGGCAGTAGAATCCATAAAATTTGCTCCCAAGCTGATATTGATGCATCCAGCCTTCAAATAATTGTCTGTCCTCTGGTACTTGCTGAGACCCCAGTTGGGGTCCTTGAGCACTACTGAAACATAATGCTCCTTGAGGTACTTCCATTATCAGACATTCTAAATTTTACCTGACCATTCTTTCCACTGCCCCTGATAACAAAATTTTGGATTTTGTGTCTGCTTCAGCCTTGGCTAAAATATTCCCTACCTTTGTAGGATGAACACCCTGCCTCAGAACTCTCCCCTTCTTGCTGGATTCTTATTGTCTGATTGTGCATTGATACCAAAAATTTTAGTTGTAACCCCAAATTGTCCGTTCAAAGTAAGTAAAGTAAAACCCTAACCTTTGGAGATCCCAGACAAATGGAGGATAGCATATAATTCCCAGCATGGCCAGTGCATAGACATGGTCTAAGGCACAGGTTACAAGTTTCTTCTTTCAGTCATTCAGAAAGTTGCTCAGTATTGCCAGCTTGTTCAAGGCAATGTCAACACTACTCTGTGTTTTCACCATACAATATTGTTTAAAAACTGTTGGAATCAATTTTTCCAAAGCCAATGACCCTTTATGGATCTGAATAACCAATAAGATTATGATTTTGAGGGGAAAAATAGTGACAGAAACCATAGTCCTTTCTATTTTCCACTCTAAGTGATTTCTTAAAGCCAGACCAGTAACTCCTATATCCCTTTTCACGTGGCTTCTTGATCTCAGACTGTTCTGCTAGTTGCCTCCTCCCATTTTAGTCTTTGGAGCCTCTCTTTTTACCACCCTGAATGGTGAAGTCTCCATTATTTCTCAAGGGAAAATAACGGGAACTGAGATTTTATTTTTTCATTTTGTTTTTGTTCAAATAGCACATCTAAAACACCTCAATCCCTCACGCAAATAGTATATCTGGCCAAATGATACTCATTATTTAACCCTTTTCTGCAATATTGACTGCCCAAGAATGCTTCCATGATCATTCTTAACAATGCCTGTTTCACAACACTGTAGTAATTGTGTTATTACATAATAATTTGTTTTAATACCTTCCTTCCCTTTGAACTATGAAAATTTTGAAGACTCAGGGCATGGCTTATTTACTTCCATAACCCTATAGCTAAGCATAATGCAAAAAGTAGATGCGAAATTTATGTTTGTTGAGGATTTCAAAGCAACCACCATAATTTTCCCACTTATAAATATCCACTTAATGGAAAATTCACATTTACTATGCTTTGTAGATAGTAAATGTTCATAACCTCAAAGAAACAAATTTAAAGCAATACTATGATTATATATGAGTGAGTTCTGGTTTTGTAATCTAACAAAGGTTCTGTAAATGTATTCCCTGACACTGACTCCATAGCAAAACAAAAACCTTCTCAAACTTCTGGATTCTGCATTTCGTTCTTGCAATGAGTCTCCTCATTCTCCCAGTTTGGTTTTTAGAATGGATCTTGCTAATTTGCCCTGCTGATTCTACTATTCCTTCTATAATTCTAACCAAGTGTGTTCTCAGTATCTTCAGTAGCAGAGGTAATAGAGCATACTTGGTGATCACTTACTGTAAATGGATAGTTTGCAACTGGGGATATTTTTAAATGGCACTCATTTCACTTGCACTTTGTACCTCTCAGAACAATTACATGCTAGGGAAAAAAACAATACTTCATCTAACAGCAATCATTAAATAGATGCTTTAAGACCTTCCTAAAATATTTAGTGTAATGAGGACATGAGGAAATGAGCAACATAACAGTAAACATAATATTACTATCTTCATAAAACTCTTTTACTGTGTCAAAAACCACCTAAATGATCTCTTATTCTTTCAACATCAGCCTTGCAATATGGGCATTATTGTCCTTGATCTACAAATAAAGAAGTTGAGATTTAGAGTCAGCTAAAGTGATATCCTGAGTCTGGATGACAAAAAGTGAGCAAACCATGAAAATTGTTGTGTTTCCTGGCAAAGTGAGCGTCCGTACTTTTTTTTTTTTCATTTTAGGTTTCCGTACCTGAAAGAAATCTGTCTCCTGACTTTAGAACAATGGCACTAATAGTGGCCATGGTCCAAGAATGGCTGCTGGTGAATAGTTGGAGACAACCTGAGAAACTGGAGGATGAGTAATAAGGTTTATGATGGGAAGCAATTCTGGAATTGCTGCAAGCTGGCACTGCTACTTTCTGGATGACCTTTGTTGGCTGTGCCAAGGGGTTTCCTTTTTTAATAGTGCTGCTAAATGCCATTAGTAGATACGGCTGTGAATTTCTTTTTCCTGTCAGCCCCACTAACCTCAGGAGAGAAGTTTCCAAGGGACCTCTTCCAGGGAAGGTCACTGGCTCTTTCTCCTTCAAACTACTGGCTGTGATTAGAAAGGCAAGTGGGAAGTCAGTGGAATTGTAACCTGAAGATTTGGGGGGAACACGAGAGTTAAATTAGAATGAGGCTTCAAGATCAGGAAATCCAAAAACATGATTGAGCAGAAAGACAAATGAGTAGAGAAGAGGGTACCTTCTTTGTTCACTTTTCCATCATTGAGACAAATTAAATTTTACAATGTTGCACCAAATAGTTTTAGATATTTATTTTTAATTCAATGCTTGACATTTAAAATGGCACAAAAGATATGGATATGGGATTGGAGAATCTAAGCCAGGTATATGGTAGGGTGATCTTTTCTCAACAATGATTTCAAAGATCTTCATAAAGATAGGACACTAGGTGGATATTAAAACTATTTCCATTTTTTTTTTTTTTTTTTTTTTTTGGTCTTACAAAGATCATCTCAAATGTTCTCACAAATTACAAGGTGTATTGTGAGATCCTCATTGAGTCTGTGAGATTGTCCTTTCATGGAAGGGAAATTTACGCCCCTGGAATTGATGCTGTCAGAGCTCCCCCTACTGCTTCTCCTGAATTTTAAGACCACTTAGACTTGTTCTGGGGGAAAGCTGACAGATTCAAAGGTGAAATCATGGGATTTTCCTGATGCAATTAAAGTAAGACGATATGTGGAAATACATGCAACAATGAAGGGAAACTCTTTAATGGAATACAGGGTATAATGATTAGGTAAGTGGATGATGGAGGAAGTGCTAATCTTAAGGACCTTCATTATTGAAATCATACTTCATTTAAAAAAGTCACAAATATGTTTGCTTTAAAAAAAATGTACCAATTCAAGTTATTGTATCTCTGAAATTTTAATCTCTTTGGGGGATTTCTAAAGCTGATAGACTTTCATATATTTCTAATTTCAGAAAATCATGAGCAAAATTTCTAAAATGCAGTCCCTCTCCCCACTCATCTAAAGGGGTACCTGGGACTCAGAGTCTAGGATGCTAACACTGTCTCCTCTAATACCATGTTGAGAAGTAGGGTGAAAGTTACCACCTGTCAGGGTGACAGTCCTGGCTCCCTACTTGGCCTTCTCTGATACCACCATGGTGGGAGTGGCGGAACATTTCATTACAACCTGGTGAGAGTGGAAATCTAGACTGATCTCTCAGCCTTTTCTGTTGTGGATGGCAGTGGGGCCACAGTTTGGCTGTGGTGTTTGCTACATTACATTGGTCATTGTCAAACAGATTTCTTTCTTGACAGGCTGCCCCTTTTCTTGTATTTTGGCTTGAGGGAACAGACGTTTATTGGTGATTTTTAGCTGTGCTCATCAGTATTTCTGGGATGCTGACTTTTTCAGCTCCAAGCTTGGGTTATATAATGCAAAAGGAAGCCCAAGGAACTCATGAGAGAAGTTTCCAAGGAACAATTCTAGGGCCCTGAGTTCTCTATTTAGCCTTTGTCCTCTCCAATGTTTGGGATCTCCTTATGTTTGTTTTATATATAATATCCTAGAATTTTAGTTAGCCTAGCAGGAGAAATAGGGGAAAGTACATCTATTTCACCTTCCAGGAGTGCATGTCTCAGGTGTGTATGTTTTCATGAGATAATAAACTCTTTATTTAATTTTTTAAATGTTTTTTCATTTTAGAGTGACAGAGCATGAGCAGGGGAGGGGCAGAGAGACAGGGAGATGAAGAATCTGAAGCAGGCTCCAGGCTCTGAGCTGTCAGCACAGAGCCTTACAGGGGCCTCTAATTCAGGATCCATGAGATCATGACCTGAGCCAAAGTCAGAAACTTAACTGACTGAGCCATCCAGGTGCCCCTATGAGATATAAACTCGTAAGGGAGCTCTTTGCAGTGAATCAAGAAAGATGGTCAGTATTAGAATATCAAGAAGTGAAGTAAAGAGGATGTTTGAAGGAATTCCAAGCAGAGCAAACATATTGAGGATCAAATATTAGGAGTTTATAAGTGTATTACATTTATTGCAAACAATGAATAGATTTCTTTGATAAGGATTACCACCGCTGCATAAACTTCATAATGTGAGCCTTGGCTTTGTTGGCTTGTTTGTTTTTTCTCAATCACTTTAGCCCTAATACTACATATATTTCTAATTAATGCATGCTGATTATTTTGAAAACACCTATAATGAAAACAAACAGGATTATAGGACCATAGTTGTTTCAGAATTAATCTTAGGGGAAATGAGAAAGAACATAGTCAATAATTATATATATATATATATATATATATATATATATATATATATATGATATATGATATATGATATATGTATATCATCACTTTAGAGAGAATGAACACTTTCTATGGATTTTCTGCAATGCACAATAATAGAAATTTAACTATTGTTGTAGTTAAACATCCTATATAAACTGCAGGGGAATATATAGCATAGTCTTTTTTTTGTTTGTTTTTTGTTTTGTTTTGTTTTGTTTTGTTTTGTTTTTATCCCTCTACCCTTGGGCATTAATGCAAATCCAGTTATCTTAAAAGGTTACATTGAAAACTCATTGTGGTACTGTGCTGGTTAATTTCAAGGTTAGTGAGAATTGTTAGGGCAACTTCCAAAGACCCAATCATGTACTTAATGAAAACTGATTTATTTCCAGAGGGTTTTGGACTCTGCTTAATCTCTAATATCCTATCAACAAGTTGAAAAGAAAAAAAATAAATAAATAAACAATTCAGAATACGTGGAGAAAGTCTGCTTTGGGCCATGAATAAACTTACAGTAGAATATATTTTCTAAAAAGTCCACAGCTGTATTTCAGTACCACATGCTCTTCCAGTATCTGGCCAAGTGGGAGGTTTATTTCTTCCTTTCTTGTTACGACCTTAATAAACACAGTAGCAAGGGCACCTGGGTGGCTATGCTAGTTAAGCATCAGACTCTTGATATCAGCTCAGGACATGATCTCCCAGTTGTAAGATCGAGCCCCACATCATTCTCTGCACTGAGCATGGAGCCTGCTTGGGATTCTCTTTCTCTCTAAATAAATAAATAAATAAATAAATAAACAAACAAACAATAAAAAGCACAGTAGCAGAAGTGACATTTTTTGCTATTCATTGCTAGGTCATCCAAGGCACAATATCTTCCTTGCTGTTTTCTCCCTCTTTCTGACTCTTTCCCCTTGCTCTGCCCTTGTAATCAAGCTGTTGTAAGGAGTCCTAGGCCACATCAGAAATTATGTTAGTATTCCAGGTGACAGATAGTTAAATTCTAAGGAGACATAAGGGGATAGCTAGAATAAACAACCAGTCGTATGAGTGAATGAGTCTATAGGTGATTTCAACCTCCAACTTGCTAGCCACCAGAGCAATGTCATGTGGTAAGGTAGAGAAAGAGAGGGTTATTGGAAGTCAAAGCAAACTTGCAATTTGGTCCAAATTATTCTTGCTGAGACTTAGCATTACCTTCTGCTAAAATAAGTATAATAATATATATTTTTCACAGTTGTTATACAAATGAAATAATTTGACTAGTTTAAAATGCTGGGTAGTGAGCTGTGCCTATTCTGACACTAAATAAAGCTGATATTCTTTTTTTCCTATATACTTAAATATAACTGTGATGTTTGAAATGTTTTATATATCCTAATTATAAAAAATGTGAACTTCATGGGAAGTGCATAATTAATTTATGTAAAGAAGATTTGGATCCAATGGCACCTGGGTGGCTCAGTCGGTAGAGCATCCAACTTCAGCTCAGGTCATGATCTTGCGTGTTGTGAGTTCAAGGCCCACATCGGGCTCACTGATGTCAGACTGTTAGTGCAGAGACCAATTTGTATCTTCTGTCCCCCTTTTTGTGTCCCTCTCCAACTTTGCTCTCCTAAAAATAAATAAATATTTTTAAAAAACCCTACTGTTTTAAGAAAAAGAAGATTTGGATCCAGGCTTTATGGAGGAAAACAGCGTTCTTTCACCAGTTTTAATGTTACTAACAGAGAAAATAAAATAAGAAAGAGAAGCCCTGAGTGGAAATGTTACAGAAAATCAAGAAAGAAGCAGGAGAAAGATTAAATTCTTAAGGAAAGGAGAGAAGTTCCCAAAAGATGGAGTAGATTCATCTAAGTCAAGATTTGCAGGATGCGGTCTTCTTCCCCAGGATTGGTACTTGGAGAAAAATGCATTGCAAATTGCATCTCACAATTGGGAGGTAGGGTGGCAAAGAATGGATTAACCAATTATCACTTCTCATTGTTGAAACCCTACCATCCAGTATATTTAAACAGCATCCTTAATCACTTTGATATCTTTTCATTCCTTGTTGTTACAATGATATACTTTCTATTGGTTTAGCTTCTTCTGTACACAAGAGCTTATTACCCACCCATCCCCCTTTTTTAGAGCAACACACACATGAAATGTGGCTTTCTTTCCCATCAAAATCTTTGTAATGTTCTAACTGAGTTACCATTCCTATCCAGTTGTTTCTTTTTTTTTTTTTCTTTTTTAAATGTTTATTTATTATTATTGAGAGACAGAGAGAGACAGACTATGAGCATGGGAGAGGCAGTGAAAGGAGGAGACAGAGAATCTGAAGCAGGCTCCAGGCTCTAAGCTGTCAGCACAGAGCCCAACGCAGAGCTCAAACTCACAAACTGCAAGATCATGACCTGAATCGAAGTCAGATGCTTAACTGACTGAGCCACCCAGGCGCCCACCTATGCAGTCTTTTGTTTTTTTCAGGAAACTAAAAGGAAAAAGTGTTTTTCAATAATTGAAACATTTCTACTAAATGACCATTATTATGAATTTTGAAATGAATTTCAGTGCACTGTAGAAGAGTTGTGCAAATTTTTCATTCTAATATGTCTTCAAAGAAAGAACTCTCCCTCTTTTAATAATAGAGAATAAGTGGTGGGGGGATTAGCAGTGATTACATGTGCATATATCAAGGATATTGTTTTGTCTGTGGTTTCTTCAAAACTCATGTGATTATTTTGGATTAAAAGCAAGCAGGAAACCCAATTGCTCACTGGCAGTCAATCATTATTTGAGAGATAATCATTTGTTAAGCATTATTACCACATCTTAGGATTTCACAAACCCTGAGAAACTAATTGACTTAAATGAATTTTATATTTGTAACTAAGAAATAATTATAAGAAGACATCTCACATTTTTATTGACCCATTTCTCCTCCAACCAGTGTAGCTTGTTCACAGATAAGTTTTCTTCTACAAGTATAAGAAAAGACAAACCAGCCAAGACAAATTAATGCAAAATATAATAAAGGCATTTTTATGGTGTTGCAAAATGGTAATTATCTAGAGCCTTGCCTTAAGAGTAGCAGGGCTAGATTTGTGAGGCACATCTGATACCAAGCCCATTTTCTGCTCTGCTATGTTATTTTTAAACATATTTGTTTCATTACTATAGCAGGACCAATAATAAAAAATGCATTTGATTTGTGTTGTTTTTAAATGTTTAAAGGAACAAAATCATCCTCTTTGGCCATCCAAATGCTAGATTTCAGATAAACTAAAAATGAAAAATACATAACAAAACAAAATAATGTAAAAAGCCAAGAGTTTTACTAAATACCATTTACTGAGCCCCAGGATGTTTTGGTTTCATGGTTGAAAGAGCCCATTTTTGTGTATTGACAACAGAAGCAGAAGATGAGGACTAGCATACATATTTTAAGATAATATGGATTTATTTTATTGCTACCACTGAAAGAATGTACAGTTACTATGGAAAAGATAATATGTTTTGACTACAGATATCCCTTAGTTACAACTCAGATTTCTTAATTTATTTGTTGAAATGTTTATTATTTGGGAACCGTAATTCTCAGGCTTTGCGACTATTAGATGATATATATCAGACACTTAACAAGTCAATAGACTCTTTCCATTGAAAAAATACAAATAAAATGTATTTTTTCCTTGAAATACTCTTTAAAGATTCTTTACAAAGTTTTGTTTCACATGATATTTGAAAAGAGGGGTGTTCATTCTCCTTTGTGCATTCTTTTCATTTTGAATTGATAATGGCCCAGGCTTCTCTAGAAGGCATAGAATAATCTATACTGAAAGATTCTTATTAGTTGAGCAAGATGTAGAGGGGAGAGATATCTTGTTTCCATGGTGATCAAATCTACTTTCTTGATACACCTGGATTCTGAGGTATAAGAAGGGCTTATAACTGAAACCTAACATATCCTTTATTCATTTTTAAAAGAAGTAGAAAGTAACTTGGCATTTATGTACCTATAATCTATATATCTTTAATTTATATATCTATATTTATTCAAAAGAAGTAGAAAGTAACTTGGCATTTATGTACCTATAATCTATATATCTTTAATTTATATATCTATATTTATGTATCTATAACCTTGTCTGTGAGGCCAGTCAACTTCACACATATTTAATGTTGGCCAACATATTGGAATTGTTCATTCTTGGTCACTTAAATTTTTATTTATTTATTTGTCTGTTTGTTTATTTACAAATGCATTTCTTAAACATTTCTTAAACTTAAGCATTTCTTACAGTGCTGGGCTATATAAACATGAGCAGACACCAAATATGAATAAGGAAAGATAACTATTTTAAGACAACATCTTGAATGGCTGTGTAAGAAACTCCATGAATCTGACCTACTGGGAAACAACTGAAATTGGTGAAAATTATTAAAAATAAGTATCGGAAGTATATTAAATTTGTCCTAGGATTATAGCAAGTGCAGAAACATTCAGTCAAGAAAATGTGTTAAATATCAATGAGTATAGTAAGAGTTGGTGCAAGTTGAGCCTCATCTTCTTCCCAACTCAGTATTGGAGAAGCACATCTCCAGGTGATGTTGCCAAAAGGTGAGGTTTTCTCACCCAGCTCCCAGGATTGCTGGGAGGAAAAGTCCACCAGAATCTCCTACCCTCCCAGATTCACATTTTAAAGTCTAAATTTCAGATGAGTGCAGCCAAGAGGTCAGTGGCTCCTTTTTCACGTATCATTTATTCATTTGGTGATGTTCTATTTAAGAGATGGCAGGTTGAGATTTCTGTAATAAAATGTAAAATGATATCACCTGAAATGAAAAATATTCTCAAGGGTTCAAAATTTGTTTGAAATGGCAGAAGAAATTATTTACAAACTTAGATATAGATTGATAAAATTATACAGTCCAAACAACAGTAATGCAAAGACAAAAACTAAGAGAAAATCTTAAAATCAGCAAGATAAAATCAACTAATTATGTACAATGAGAGTCTGATAAAATTAAGAGCTGGCTTCCCAGCACACAAAACAGAGGACAGGAAGCAGAGATAGGATATATTCAAAATACTATAAGGAAAGGAAAAAAAATCAGTGAAGGTACTTATACCCAACAAAACTATCCTTTGAAATGCAGAATAAAAAAAGAAAAAAAATGACAGTTCATAGTAAAGAAAAACTGAAAGAGTGTGTTGCTATCAGATCAGTTTATAAGATATACCAAAGCAATTTCTTCCAGATGAAAGCAAATATGCCTAAACCTTAATTTATATCCACAGGAGAAAAAAAAACAAAACAAAACAAACAAACAAAAAACACAACTAAACCACAACACTGGTAAATGTGATTATGTAATTGTAAAAGATAATTTCTATGAATAATTTTTCCTTTCTTTTCTTTTCTTAACTGATTCAAAAATCAATATATAAAATTATGCCTATAAAATAATATTCTAGGTTCTATGTAACACATATATTTCTCAAATCACACTAAATTGATAGATAGGAGAAAGAAGTATAAGTGTAATAATACAACACCAAATGTCAGCTCCAATAAAGAACAAAAGTTGAGGAGAAACAGAGATATAAATAAATAGAGAATTTAAAAGCTCTATAAATAGGGGCACATGGGTGGCTCAGTTGGTTGAGCCTCTGACTTTGGCTCAGGTCATGGTCTCAACATTTGTGTGTTTGAGCCCTGCATCTGGCTCTCTGCTGACAGCTCAGATCCTGGAGCCTGCTTCGGATTCTGTGTCTCCCTCTCTCTCTGTTCCTCCCCCACTCGCTCTCTCTCTCTCTCTCTCTCTCTCTCAAAAATAAGTAAAGATTTAAAAACATTAAAAAATAAATAAAAGCTCTATAAATAAACTATACCAATTATTAATTACCCCAAATATTAATAGAATAAACTATCCAATCAAAATGTTCCTAGCCTTGATTAAAACAAATAAACAAGATTCTACTACATGCTCTCTACTAGAAACATCAATTTGATTCAAAGATACAAATAAAGGGGTGCTTGGATGGCTCAGGTGGTTAGCCATCCAACTCTTGATTTCCTCTCAAGTCATGATCTCATTGATCATGAGATCAAGCCCCACGTTGGGCTCTGTGCTGACAACACAGAGCCTACTTGGGATTCTCTCTCTCTTCTCTCTCTGTCTCTCCCTTGCTCATGCTCTCTCTAAAAATAAATAAATAAAAATTTAAAAAAAATCAAAGATAGAAATAGTAAGTATAATGATAGAAAAAGTCATAACATGCAATTGACAACAATAAGAAAATATGAATGTCTAGTCTGATATGTGACAAAATGGATAAGACAAAAATGTTACTAGAGAATCAGACTGGCTTTTCTAATTATAAAGTTTCAATGAATCAGTATTATATAGCAATTGTATAGAATTTTGTGCATGTATGCACCTAACTATATACATATATACATATATATACACATACATATACATACATATACTTATATATATACATATATGTGTGTATATATATATATATACATATATGTGTATATATATATATATATATATATATATATATATATATACACATTCTGTATAATGTACCAATTAGTTTGATAAAAACTGTATTTCCACACGCAAAAGAACAAAATTATACTATATCTTACTGTATATACAAAAGTCAACCCAAAATACATTAGATTTAAATGTCAGACCATAAAAAAATGTAAGATCATAATGCTATTAGAAGATAATCATAGGATACCTTGACATTTTTTTTTCTTTTTTTTTTTTTTTTTTTTTTTAGGTAGAGAGAGAACAAGCAGGAGACAGGGGCAGAGAGAGAGAGAGAGAGAGAGAGAGAGAGAGACAGGGAGAGAATCCTAAGCAGGCTTCATGCTCAGTGTGAGTCTAGTGTGAATCTGACACGGGGCTTGATCCCAGGACCCTATAGTCATGACTGAACCAAAATCACAGTCAGTTGCTCAGTCTACTGAGCCATTCAGGCGCCCCCCAAAATAAATAAATTCTTATGGCAAATAGGATACCAAGGTTTGTCCATGCCAGTTTTGAAAACTTGACTCAAAAGTCAGATTTACTTTATATGTGTCAACTTAATGAAATTCAGTAGACAATTTTAACAAATCTTTGCAACATGTCTTTATGGGGAAACCATGTTGCTGAAGATTCAGTATCATTTCAAAAGATTCTTATAAAAGGCCATTCAATGTTAATCTGCAAGTTATAGTGCTTAAAACACCTTGGGGTAATATTTGGATCTATGATGTTCTGTTTGCTTCTCTCAGCAAACATTAGACAATTCAACAGGCACAGAAAAGGCTAATTCTGTTTCTTTTTCATTAGCATGCCTGAACTTAGGGATATTTGATTTTATTCTGGCAATTAAAATATAAATCAGATACATGTCACCATGAGTTCCTCCATGGGAGACATATTCCTTACTCCCTGCTTTATGAAGAACCATTTACTATACCATCTCCTTGAGCTAAAATTTCATTTTGTATTTATTCAGGCATGAAATGCACCAAGCTGCCTGACACATGGCAGTAAAACATTATGTCTTCTGTCAGTTCCAACTTGTTGAACAACTATTTCAGATGGAAGGAAGTGCCTCCAAATAGAGGGCTAGTTCCTGGAGTAGAAAAAGTAGCACCCAAGGTCACCTCATTTATGTCATTTTCCCAAACTTTCCCAAATGCCCCTGAGGTTCTTATTCTAATATGCTTTCTTGTGAATACACTTGCTTGAACTTACCTGAAATTGACAAATGTTTATACTGTTGTAATGGTCTAGTATTGTTTATTTTGTTTACTTTTTAGGAGAGAGGAAAGCTCAGGTCCTTGAAGTCAGGCCTATGGTGAAGCAAGGTTTATATCCTCAGAGCATATAGAAATTACAATCTGCTATGCCACCTGAATTATTGCTATATTGATAACGGAAATACTCAGTAAGGCATAGAACAATTCATGGATGTCCATCTCCACATTTTTTTGTATTCATTCATTCAACAATCTTTTACAGATTACAGTAATATTAAAATTAGAATGCCAAATAAAATCTTCTTATATTTAAGGAGATTACATTTTTATAGGGGAGATAAACAAGTGAATCAATGATAAAATATTAACTTAAAATCTTTGAATAGGTATAACATTATTATGAAGTAAAGGGTTAAAAGGGGGGAAATGTCCCATTTTAGTTAGGATTTTTCCAAAAGGAGACACTGAAGTAATAACAATTTGAGTACAGGTACTTCATTTGGGAGATGATCAGGAATTATAGTTAAAGAAGTAAGTAAAATGAGAAGGAAAGAAAGGTACTGGAAGATATGTTAGCTACTGCTGTGGGTAACTGAAGCTCAAACATACTGTTGAGAAATCTTGAGGAGCATGCTCAGAATTATTGACTCAGGACTGAGACTGGGCTATTTATATACCACCTCCTACTTTCTAATAGCAGAGGGTTGCCCCCTGGGTGTTAATTTCACACACTTGAAAATAGAGAGCTGCTTTCAGTTTAGCATAGCCCAGGGATACTGGAGAAAATTCTTGGGCAGAGAGATTGAGAGATGCAGCCACCTGAGTTAGGAAGCTGCTAGCATGTTGTAAACAGCGCATCACAGTTACAGGTGAATGCAGCATGGGCCAGAGGGATGAGATACAGCATCGACAGCATTTTCTGCTACCCTTTCCCTATCCTCTTTCTTAATAGTCATGGTAATTCCATGATGTCAGTGTTAATGTCCCTATTTTACAGAAGAGAAAATATATTTTGTGTATTTTGCTTTAGGGAATACATGTAAACTTATACTTTCTGAATCAGGACCCAGACTAGACAGATTGAAATACTGAAAATTTTGAATGGCAACCTCTTTTAAAACTTTACTACTGGTCTATGAGTACCACTGAAAAGAACTTTTAATCATATACCTTGTATTATTTGATACTTAACTCGCTTTTTTCTCTCTTACCTCCCTCCAACTCAAGTGATGAATGTAGAGGGGTAGTTTGAATGCTGTGCTTAAATGCTTAGGGCCATCTCTAGACTCCTCAGTTCTGTTGTCCTTAGGGAGTTCTGTGTCCAGCCTACCTGTAGAAGTAAAGCATTATGATCATTCACTGATGTATGAGTACTTCACTGCTTGACCATGGAGTCACTTATGGTACTTACTAGTAGATTGTAAGACATGTTGATCTAGCTCTGACCTTGGGACAAATTGGAAAACAGAACATATTCTAATGTGGTTTCAGCTAAGTAGCTATGATTCCTTTATAACACAATTCTGTACTGACCTCTCTTCTTGAGGCAAAATTCCTTAGAGCCTGAGGCTTTGCTTGCCCCTCCCCCCCCCCCCCCCCCCAGTTTTTCCATCTCCACTCCCCAAATGACCTATTGTCTGAGAAGATTGACCTGGGAGCCTCTGCATGCTGGGATTGTCCCTTGCTGTGTCAACTTCATACCCAGGCTTTTACCGAACAGGTAGTTTGAATGAAGAATCAGTGCTTTGCAGCTCTTCTACCCAGACTACCACCTATTTCTTGACGCTGGAACTATAGAACACTGAAGTTGTATATTCTTTCCTTTGCTCACTCTCATGATCTAAAATAAGGATGAAACAAGTAGGTACAGCCAAACCTAGCTTGTCTAGGTGAAATCAATTTCAAATGGATATTACCCTTCAAGACATGGATAAGCAAATAATTCAACCAGATTGGAATATTTGTGTGAAAGGAAATAGATATAGGTTAGGAAAGGCAGAACATGAAGCGCCTTCCCTGGCTAAGAAATAATGGGGAACTATTGATGATTTTTAACCATTAGGATGAGATTTCAAACCAACTGCTCTGCGGCTGTTGGATGAAATGCATGCAATGAATTTTAGTCCATCCCTTTGCTAAATCTTACTTGAGATACTTCTGTGATTAGGAAACCTGACTTTATGGGTGAATCCAGGATTCTAAATATTTTCCTTTAGTCTAAATGATTCCCACTGGAAGCAGGAGATATCTGTGTAATGCTTAGACAAATGTGGTTAATATAGCCTATCATTAATTTGTCAGGTCTAATTAATGGTATCAGTTACCAGATGCAGAGGGAGACCATTAAACTTCCTAGGAGTATAAAAAAGGCAGTCAAGGAAGCTGCTAAAACCTTTACTCTCCCTGGATCACTGGAAGTAATGGGGTGAAAAAGAGTAAGCTAAACAGATAAAATGCTTAACAGAATTGAGAATATGCATAGTGGTGTCTCCGTTCCACTCCGTGCTGGGTGGGCCCAAACATCTAAGGTGAAAATAAGAAAAATGTAAGTCAAGCAACAGACTGAGCTTAACATCTATACAGTTATTGTCTTGGGCTTT
Source organism: Panthera pardus (assembly GCF_024362965.1). Classification (NCBI taxonomy): domain Eukaryota; kingdom Metazoa; phylum Chordata; class Mammalia; order Carnivora; family Felidae; genus Panthera; species Panthera pardus. Next base: position 3,989,612 of record NW_026526754.1, on the reverse strand, counting down.
TCCCTGTCCTCTCCCTCCTCCATTGTGCTGATTATTAGTTAGATGAATTGATGGGACAGTGGGAAAAATATGCGCACACACATATGTATAATATATGTATGCAAATGCATGTAAAATATGCATTAAACCATATATATGTAGACACAGATATATGTAAAAACAAACATATTTAAACATTTTCCATATGTGTATATATTTGTATATATGTATATATGTGTGTGTATATATATAATATTGAGTTAATATAACTTTAATATTCCTGTGTCATAGCCTTTCTTTCAAGGCTCCATGCACCATGCTTTTTTTTCCAAACATCTCCACAAAACCTTTCCCAAGATAGAACTAACTAGACAAGATGTGAGCATATCTCTAGTTAGTATATTACATATTTAATTTAACTTTTTTTTGTAATTATACTACTTACACAATAAAATAGGAGCTCTGTTGAAAAAAACCCAGCAATCAGAAAAGAAATACGCCCATTTAAAAGGCCACCTTTATCTCTACCTGGTCAGATTTTTGCTATGCTTTTTGTTGTACTAACTCTTCAGTATAATGAAATATAGACCATACTTAGCTCTGCTTTCTTCCATCTTTTTGAGTCCCTTCAATAATAATTTACATACCTGGGTATAGTCTCCTTACTTGAGCAATTCTTTTTGTAAATTTGATAACTTAAATCTTGGAATTTGCACTACCTAACTGACACCTTTCTATACTTTTATGTAATAGATCCCTTCATCCATCTTGTGATTGATATCCACTCATTTACTGCTTTGATGTGTATGTATGTTCTTCCATTTCTCTCACTTATGTCCTTTTCCTCCTTCTTCAAGCCATCACTATTTTAACTTATTTTAACTTCAAGCCAACACTATTTTAACAAGACTCCATTATTTTTCTTCAGGTTTCTCCTGACCCTGTTTCCTCTTTCAATCCTTGCCCCTCATAATCATTTGACAGGCTGTGATTGTATCAATCACCTATTAAAAACGTATAAACTCCTTACCCAGCTGTCAAAATCCTTTACTATTTGAAATGAACTTCACTTTGTTGTCTCTGTCACCAGACCCTAACATCATTCTGTTTCCTATCCATGTAGAACTTTTAATCCGTTCTCTGGTATGTATGTATGTATGTATGTATGTATGTATGTATGTATTAGATTGCCCTCCCTTTTCTTCTTAATTCATGGGAATTATATTAATTTTTTAAGAATCATTTCAATTTTCTCTTCTAAGAACTCTTACTTAGTTTCCCCCCCACCTCCAAAATTTATGACTTCAATTTTCTATTTCCAGCACAAATACATATAACTTTGGCTCTTGATTTTTGTTTCCTAATTTTCTGAAATTCTTAAGTATAACTCATGATCCTAATTCTTAAGTTCTTATTTTATATTTATCTTCTTGTATTTATTATTAAACATGGCATAGTGTCTATACTTATAAATCCTTTGTACAATGACAGTTACACAAGCTCGGGCTGATGAAAAAGGGACATCTCTACTAATGGCTTTGAGTATTTTTGTAAGGCAAACACACTGAAGGATTTTATGCACATTTCCATATTGTATCCTCTTAATAACCTAATGTTAAGTAGACTGTGTGATTTGTTACCCAAACATGGCTGCATTTTAGAATAAAAGGGAACACTGTTAATATTACCAGAAAAACAGAGGTAAGCTAGAAACTTCCTGGGTAGAATAACATATATAGGCATCCTACCTACATGGGATATAAAATTTTAGTCTTAAGGAAGTAAAGAGTTTTTCCCAAGAGGCTGAATGTTAACTCAAAGTAGTCTGAGTCTAAACTCACATGTAGGTTCTTATTCAAGACAATGTTGCTTCCTTGGTACAGTAAAGCAAATATATATATATATATATATATATATATATATATATTTATATTTATATTTTATTTTATTATTATTATTTTTTAATGTTTATTTTTGACAGAAGGAGAGAAACAGAGTATAAGCGGGGGAGGGGCAGAGAGAGAGGGAGACACAGAATCCGAACCAGGCTCCAGGCTCTGAGCTGTCAGCACAGAGACTGACGCCGGGCTTGAACTCACAGATGGTGAGATCATGACCTGAGCCAAAGTCGGACGCTCAACCAACTGAGCCACCCAGGCGCACCTATTATATTTTAATTTAAAAGCGTATATTTTTAAATTTATTTATTTATTTTCATTTATTTTTTTAATTTACATCCAAGTTAATTAGCATATAGCACAATAATGATTTCAGTAGAATCCAGTGATTCATCCCCTATGTATAAGACCCAGGGAGGGGCTTAATGCCCCTTGCCCATTTAGCTCATCCTCCCCACCCATAACCCCTCCAGTGACCCTCAGTGTTTGTTCTCTATATTTAAGAGTCTCTTATGTTTTGCCCCCCTGTTTTTATATTATTTTTGCTTCCCTTTCCATATGTTAATCTGTTTATTTTTTGAGTTAGGTGGAAAATTCTAAACTCTCCCCCAAGATCTAGGCCCCAAATGTATATGCATGTTATGTCAGCTATTCAATCAAACACATCCAGGTACTGCTAGGGTGGGGTTTTGTGACCTTAAGATAAGAAGATTATGCTGGGTGAGGCTGACATAAAGGGTGAGACCTTTGAAAGCAGAGTATTTCCTCCAGCTGGTCCTATTGAAGACCTTACAGATAAATACTTATGCTGGCTTAGAAGAAAGCAAACAGTGTTGCTGTGAACTGCTTTTAGAGGCTGTTTGGCAAGGAGCTTTGGGCAGCTTTAGAAATTGAGATTTGTCCCTGGTTAAAAGCTAAAGAAAATGTTACCTCAGTATTACAATCAGAAGGAACTTAATTCTGCCAACAACTTGAATGAGCTTGGAGTAGGTCATTGAGTCTCATATGAGCTGTGTTATAGCAACACCTTGATTGTAATCTTTTGAAACTCTGAGCAGAGAATCCAGGTACACCATTACTGAACTTCTGTCCTATGAAAATACTATGAGGTAACAAATTTATTGTGTTTTCTGCTGCTAAGTTTATAGTAATTTGTTACATGGTAAAAGAGAGCCAACATGATCTGTAAAAAAACTGAATAAATGAATGACAGAATACCTGTCATTATGCATAAAACGACATATTTTATTTGAAGGTAAATATTAATTTATAATTGGTGTATGATTCACAAAATTACCATCCAAAGGCTAGTCTTCAATGTAGAGTATTCTGTTCCCGGGATATTTAGTATATGCCTTCAAAAATGCACAAAGTAGAGGAGAGAGTGAAAGCCATTTACTGGCTAATTCAAGGGCAAAGCACTTTAATATAGATTGGAGATGGGGGTTAAATATTATCTTTTTTGAGGGGCTTGGGTCAAATGGCGTGTCTCTAAAATTGGCTTTATTCTGCAATCCCACTTGAATTTGTAAGCAGTAAAATTAATGAAAGGAATCTCAGACAATGTCTACATTCTGACCTTTCTTATTTTGAAGAGTTTAATTCATGTTCCTTCTAATATCTTACACATCAAATGTCACTGCACCCAAAATAGCATGGTAAGAGTCACCTTATTCTACAAAGAATGTATAAGCCTCTATTATACTTATTAACATTTTATTCCTAAAATCATTGTCAGCATACTATTTTCAAACTCTTCTCTCTTTTCATGACCCTATTTTATATACATTTTTCTGAACTCCAGGGCCTTCTTTTTTGTCATTTTAATTTTCAATTTCTATTCAAATTTTAATTATAATCAGCACCATTATTTCAAGGCAGCAAATGTCAAAATTGTATTTGAGTCTCTGGGTAGCTTAAGAAAGTGTAGTTATTTTCTTTAAAATTACCTAAAGCAAGAAGAGGTGTGACCTCTTGTAGATGTATATGCTGAGTACTTTGTAACATGATCCTGAATAATAGATGTAAAATACACAGAGTCAAATGGAAGATACGCCTATTTGAGTGAGAAAGTATACTTTGCAATATTTGCTTGGTGATCTTTATGTGCTAGCTATTCACAAATAAAGATTCCAATCCATGAACATAACTAATATTTTAAATAACACATTCTGTTTTTAATATACATGCAGTAGTACATAAGGATAAAACATTTAAATTGCTACAACAGATGCTTGTTTATATGTATTTAGTACCATTATAAAAAGAGCCTGGAGAATACACAACTGAAGGTTCTCATATATATGCCCAGTGCTGAGGGAAATGGATTTTATTTCTGGTAATTTAAGGCATCTAATCGCTATCATTAAATAAATAAGGATTCATTACAGGAACAAGAGGAAATGTGAACACAGTGCAACTTGGAAATAAAGGTGATCTAGAACCTGAATTTCTATGCCCATCTTATTTGAGCACAATTTATTTGGGAGGTTTATGACCTGTGACTATTTCTCAATTTAATACAACTGACCATTGCAGGGTAGGTGTCAGCCACTTGCATACTTGAGAGGAGAGGGGTTTAGTGGCAGAGAGGAAGGGGCCCTGCATATTAAAATTATGCACAGATGCACTTAAACTTGAAGGTACCAACTGCTTTACTAGAAGAGGAGATCATTCACAGAAATGGCTTAGCGGACTGAGAGATGGGAAACCACCAGGAAGCCATTGTGATACACAACCATAACAAATATCAATCCTGAGAAGTAGAAAACAGTTAGGTAGCTGATCTTATAGTAATATTCAATGGCTTCTTCAGTTCTGAATAGCTTCCTGTTGCTTTATTCTGGTAGAAATAGTAAAGGCTTTGGATTTGGACAAGTGTGAGATAAATGTCAGCTCCATCCTCAGTAAAGAAAACTTCAGCTGATACATTTAATAAGAGAAGAAGATTCAGCTTGTCTCAGGACAGGTATATGACAAATGCTAAGATTGTCCAGAAAATTGAAAATTAGTCTGGCAGTTTACTTGAATGGATCACTCTAGAATTTTAGGAAATGTAGAGTGTGTCCAAAGAAAGTTAATGGGGAAAAATGTATAAGAAAGTGAGTTACAAAAAAATGATCCAACGATAAGCAAATTAACAGTTTTGACCAATGTTTCCTTTAGCATTTTTGTCATGTTGGAATATGGAGTCAGTTCATGGTCTGAAGACCTGGTAATACCTTCTGAGGGAGACCTGCATATAGGAACCAAATCAAGGCAATGAAATGATTTACTAGTAGTTGGGATATATTAAGTATTCATGAATATTGAGAGAACAAATGAGTAAGTAGATGGGTGAACTGACAGATGAATGAATGGCAGCTTTGGCCCCAAATCCCATTTGTAGAATTTTAATGCATTAGAGTGGTAGCGGCTTGTAGGGAGAATTGCATTTTCCTACTCTATTTAAGGCTGTGCTCCAGTCTCAAGAAAAACTTAAAGCTGATTTCTTCATAAGCTACCAGTGCACACACCTGATTCTTAGATTCTCACTTTTCTCTGCCTTTATCTAAATATTTCCTTTACGTGTAGAGTTGTTTCCTCTTTTGCTTGTGTGTGCGCTCTCTCTCTTTTCTGGAATACAGATGTTTTCCAGAGAACGTGCAAATTACTTGGCTGATAAAAGGTTAAAGCTTCTCTGAAGTAACTATCTAAATGGAGAAAAGTTGAGATTAAACAAATCCTTTGACATAAAAAAATGAAAAATGGGTAACATAGAGATTGTTGGCTGCAATAAAATTGAAAGTGATTGAAGCAAAAGTCATCTGACTTCAAAAGAATTTTATGTGAACTGAAATATAAGAGAAAGAGAAAGAGAGAGAGAAAACAGCTTATTTTTTTGTTTTTCTCCTGTGGTCAAAAGAAAGATCTCCTACATTCCTGTAGAACAAAAAAGATACGTCAGATATTATTCAGTGAGATTGCAGGAATAGGCAGAGGAAACAATATGGTCATTATCTGGGACAGGAGATTGTCCCAGGTCTCATCTGACTTTGGCTTCTCCTTGCAATCAGTTTGAGAGAGCAAGAACTAGAAGTAGCAGGAACTCAGGGGAAAAAAAATAAAAAAAAAATAAAAAACTTAAGAATCGTGTTACCATCACATCAAAAGCTATAGCTGTTGCATCAAAAATATGTCCAAATGATTTGAAATAGACAACCTGTTTTTGTGGTTTGACTTAGCCATGTCCAAGCTGAGTCACTTTGGACAAGCCACTTAGCCTCTTTGAAACCCTTCCATGTGTGATTTTGGAAGGAAAGCATCACCAAAGAAATGAGCCACAGCACCCTGTGCCTTCTTTGTACACTGCTCAGCAGTTTGTTCAAATTAAACCCAGAATGTCATCAGCTCTGGTTACAAATGAGGATGGAAATTCCATCATTCTAGCAGCCCAGAGAATGGAAAAGACAAAAGCAGCCCTCATCTAAACCTGAACCTGCTCGTATGTAAAACAAGGACTGTCATTGTTTTGCTTTGCTTATTGAACAAATTATAAAGAAAAAAATATAAAATGAAGCTCAAAAATAAAATTTTATAGCAAACTATAAAATGGGTGTTAATGTCTCATATTGCAATCATGATTGTTTAATAATAAACATAAAACTTAGAGACAGTGATTACAGCGTCTTTATACAAGATCTAGACACAATTGTGTTTAAATATAAGGTGCATCACTTTTTAGCTGCGTCACCTGTGAGAAGTAGTGGTTCATTTTCAGAAATACCAAATAAAAGCTGTGCTGTCTAGTTAACAATAGGTTTACAACCTGCTGGAAATATGTATGAATCCCTCCACCCTGCACAATGGAGTCCCAAACCCTTAGACACTTCACTTCCTGGTTCTTCGCCTCTCCATTTCACGTGCTTATTTTTTGCGGGCTTTGCAATGAGCATGCACCAAAGAACTGAAGTCTCTGTGTCACCTCCATGAATATATATTTGTTCAAATCAGACTACTTTTTGGCCTTACATGGGCATAGATGACTTCTGTGTGAGGCTGTAACCTCTGTAGTACTGAGCCAATGAAGAATCAAGGGAGGGACTTCACTCTAGGAGATAAACTGCCTGTTGTAACCACCCCCAGTGTGCATGTCCATCAGATACCCGCTTTTGCAAGAATGTTGATTAAAGCCTCACTCACTGTGCTCTGAGTCTCCGTGTCCCTCCTTTGATTGGGTCAGTGGGCTTGTTTCTCACATCACTGTAGACAACTTACTTTACCTTTCTGAATCTTCATCATCAACTTCCTCCTCTGGTTGTCCTTTCCTAATATTCAGTGAGTTTTAAATACTAAGTTTGATAATAAAAGTCAAACATTCAGCAAAAACCTCAGAATATGGTGGTTCCCTTCCTCCTCTATTGTTCTAGTTTATTAAAACATAATTTCAGTGTTGTCTCTAGAGTTATTATTCTTTGTGGTGGTATTTTGAGACAGTGCATTTCCTTCCATTTGTCTCTGGTGGACAGTTGTCTTCACTAAGACAGTTAGTGTTGTCTTTTTGTTCCACTGGATGGCTCTCATGTTCCATATTCATCATTTGGAATATATGAATACTCCTTGATGATAATTCAGATTGTGGTACTTCTTCCAAATGAAAATTAGAAATCTGAACATGGTGAATATGATACTACTCTAGGAAAATTGAATAGGTATTCTTGTTCAAATGATAAACCAGACATATTTTTCTAATCATCCCTTCATTCATTTCTTTATCTGTGGCTATATCATACATCCAGGGCTTGTCTGTTAGGCAGTATTACAAGATGCTAGAGTGCATTGCTGAGATCCACCTTTAGGACTGAGGCACCAATTCTCCTAGAAGCTAGAATTCTTGGCTGCTGAGTACCATAGCAGAGTACTTCTCCAGTAATTGCCCTCAAAAGAAGGAAGTGCTTCACCTTAAGTTTACCCCTTTCCCTGGGGCAGTTCACTTTTACTGGGGGCAGCTTGTTTTCATTTATTGCAAGGATATCAGGGCCAATTTTCTTCTTCAACCTGGGGCATTTCTGAAAGGCCATCCAAGCAGTTACAGTGAGTAACCCCCAGTAGAATTTTCTGTGCCTTATTTTTATTTTCTATAAAATAGGATGGTATTACTACCTACCTCTTGGAATTTTTAAGAAAACTATATTCATTATATATCTCACGTGCCTAAAATAGTGCTTAGAACATAGAAAGTACTCAAGAAATGTTAACTATAGATCAGTTAATTTGCATTATTTGGTGAATAGCTGAAGAGGCCATTTGATAAAGCTTAACATTTTTATGATCATCTCAACTGTTATATATATATATATATATATATATATATATATATATATATATAATATAATATAAATTTATATATAATTTATATATAATATATTATATATTATTATATTATTTATTATATATATTTATATTCATATTCATATTTATATAAATATTTATATTTATATATTATTTATAATATTATTATATTATATAATATTATATATAATATATAATATATATATAAAACCTCTCCAGTAACCCTATGTTTGTTCTCCATATTTAAGTCTCTTACATTTTGTCCCCCTCCCTGCTTTTATGTTAGTTTTGCTTCCCTTCCCTATGTTCATCTTTTTTGTCTCTTAAAGTCCTCCTATGAGTGAAGTCGTATGATATTTGTCTTTCTCTGACTGACTCATTTCGCTTAGCATAATACCCTCTAGTTCCATCCACGTAGTTCCAAATAGCAAGATTTTATTCTTTTTGACTACCAAGTAATACTCCATTACTCGGGGTGTGTGTGTGTGTATGTATATATATATATATGTGTGTGTGTGTGTGTGTATATATATGTGTATATATATATATATATATATATATATATATATATATACACGTATATATATTCCACATCTTCTTTTTCCATTCATCCACTGATGGACATTTGGGCTCTTTCCCTAGTTTGGCTATTGTTGATAGTGCTGCTATAAACATTGGGGTGCATGTGCCCCTTTGAAACAACATACCCGTATCCCTTGGATAAATACCTAGTGTGCAATTGCTGGGTTGTAGGGTAGTTCTATTTTTAATTTTTTAAGGAACCTCCATACTGTTTTCCAGAGTGGCTGCACCAGTTTGCATTCCCACCAGCAGTGCAAAAGAGATCCTCTTTCTCCACATCCTCGCCAACATCTGTTGTTGCCTGAATTGTTAATGTTAGTTATTCTGACAGATGTGAGGTGGTGTCTCATTGTGGTTTTGATTTGTATTTCCTGGGTGATGAGTGATGTTGAGTACTTTTTCATGTGACTGTCGGCCATCTGACTGTCTCCTTTGGAGGAGTGTCTATTCATGTCTTTTGCCCATTTCTTCCCTGGATTTTTTGTTTTTTGGGTGTTGAGTTTGATAAGTTCTTTATAGATTCTGGATACTAACCTTTTATCTGATATGTCATTTGCAAATATCTTCTCCCATTCTGTTGGTTGCCTTTTAGTTTTGCTGGTTGTTTCCTTTGCTGTACAGAAGCTTTTTATTTTGATGGGGTCCCAATAGTTCATGTTTGCTTTTGTTTCCCTTGCCTCCAAAGACATGTTGTGTAAGAAGTTGCTGCGGCCAAGGTCAAAGAGGTTGTTGCCTTTTTTTTTCTTCTAGGATTTTGATGGATTCTTCTCTGACATTTAGGTCTTTCATCCATTTTGGGTTTATTTTTATGTATTCACCTTAACTGTTATTAAAGTGATGTGATTACCATTCATATTGCTCTTCTTTAGTAAGAAAATAAATGGCAGAATTGAAGGAGTTGTTACTCATCAGAAACCTCTTTTTCATTAATAGAATTACCTTGTAATGATAGCTTTTTGGTTCATTTCAAATCAACTTATGACTCTGTGTATGTTCTCTTGTTAGTTTCCTCAAATTTGTCTCACATTTCTCTCAGTAAGAAGATGACATGTGTAGATGTAGTAACTGGCAATGTTCTCAGTGCCATCCAAGGAGAAACACTGCAGTATATGGGGAAATAGAGTGAGTTGTCTGTGCTATGAGCAAGACAAACTCAGATTGAATTCTCACCTCCTGGGCAGACCCCCGTGAACCTCAGGGGAAGTGAGAGGAGATGTCATTAAAGACTGCCTCTGAGCCTGTCTACATATTTCACTGTTGTGGTATTCCTATATATATATATATATATATATAACTAAAACTTTATTTTTTTCTTGTTCTGATGTGTTGGGGTTTGAGATTTTTTACTAAAGCCTATGTAATTTTTGTAGGACTTCCTTGTGTTACACATCCATTTCCCTAAATCCTATAATAGACATGAGAAACAAAATATTTTCCACATAATTAGGAAGATACATTTAATTTGAAATGTGGTTGGGTTACATATTTTATTTACAGTGACTGGCAGCATCAAGGCTTTGAGCATCATAAAAATGCAAATAGAATGAGAAATGCTTAGGGATGTGTGGCACGCATATGGGAACAACTAGCCTTGAAAATAACACTTTTTACCATCTAAAAAACACCATTGCTTATCCATGTGAGTGGTTCACGGGTAATTACTGATCAATCAGGCCCATTTCACATTTATTAACTAAGTTGATTGCCTATGAAAGGGACCATTTTAAAACCATACAGAGATATTCTATAACTTAAGAAATAGAAGTTGGTATGAGGGAAATAGAAAATAATAATAGGGAAATATTTGTTCCCCAACTTTATTGAGAAATAATTAACATATAAGTTTAAAGCATATAATATGTTGATTTGATACATATTATGTATTACAAATGGCTACTGTCATAGAAATAAGAGAATTTTCTGCATAATTTCTGAAACTGAATGCAACATACAATAAATGTGATAAGTATCTACGCTATTATGGGTAAATAATTGGTCCTTACTGTTGAAACGCTCAAAAATTTGGTTCAATAATTATTAAATGAATTACTCTTTAAACATAGCTGGCATCTTGTGAATTAAGCCTATTCTGCTATTTAGTCTTTATATTATTAATAATATTACTTATTATCATTATGTTAATCATCACTGTTATCATCGTCATCATTCTCGGTACACAGTAACAGAATATACCACTGTTGTTTTGAGTACTAAATTAGGTATACTTGGAGGTTCTGATTATGACAGTTAAATGCAAAAAGTTTCTAGAGCATGATCTATCTTGATTTATCTTGGAAAGTTGTTCACTGTGACAATACAATGGTTAAGGCTATTGGCTATCAAACAAGTAGTAACATGCAAATTAAAACAGTTTAAGTTTGATGAGAAAAGAAAGTATAACCTATGTAATTTAATTGGTCTATTAGGAATCTGGACTTCCTAATGTTCATAGCCCTACCAACTTCTCTCCAAATGTTAGGTACTAGAGCAAGATGGCAACTTGAAATAAACAGTCTAGAAAAGTAATATTTAGAGTTTTGAAGATGACCATTCAGGTAGTATGATTTCTGCACCATGCTCTTACTTCTTTCAAGATATTTGGACAAGGGAAGAATCACACGATCTCTTGGCAACAGAGTGAAAACACCCATAGATTTAAGTGGCATGCTCTGGATCCCATCTAATTTGAGGGGCAATATCTCTTGTGCACTTGTTTTTTCCTGTCCTTACTGACCTCTAATTTTTAGTTCGTGGCTGATGTAATTAATGTCTTGACTCTGGATATGGTTATTCCATGCTGAATTACCCTCCCTTTGTCTCCTGCTTAGCTATGGAAACCTATCACCTATCACCTACCCCTACCACCTTTGCTCTGTATTCTACTAGTTCCTGGAGCCCTCATCTGTCTAGGCTTTGCTGGCTCCAAATGCAACATCCACACCAAAGGAGAATGCAGGGAGCCTGCAGACTTTGTATACTTGGCTTCTCTGAACTTCAGCTAAATCATCTACAAAATGGTCATAATATGTTTTTCCTTCTAGAGTAGAGGAAAATGTTAAATAATAGTTAATAATAACATCTGAAAGCACTCTTTGCTGAACTGTTACATAGTTAAAAATCATTAAATATATTTATAATTTTAATGAAAACAATATAATGCCAAAGAAGATGAAGAGGGGTCCCTGTTATTTATAGTTTAATATTTTAAAAAGAAACACATGCAGATGAGAATAGACTTTGCGTGATCTGAGTTCACCTTACCTGTTTCATTCTGTGTGCCCTTTGGCCTTGTGTTTCCTCTCTTGGTGTGTCTCAGTATCCTTTAACATTGACTCTGGTAAACTATCTCTGAAGTACTGATACCTATTTTAGTTAAAGGAAGTTCAGGACAGGGGGATTTTTCTGCCTTGCAAAATTTCAACATCATCTTAATTGTTTGGTAAAACAATAGCAACAGCAATAGAACAGTAACATAAAGTCTCTCATTAAAAAAAAAAAAAACACTTGTACAGGATATAATCAAGGTTCAAGATATTATACTATTCAGCCTTAGGTCTCCAGTTCATGTTTATGGTTCCATCTGACCTAGAAGTTCTATCAATCAGGGAGTACCCGATTCTGTATTCAAACTTCTAGTTCCTCACAAAGTATGACATTCCAAAGACTAGAAGTGGAAACTATCCACACAAATATTTATGAGACACAGAACTAAGTGTCATAGTCCTGTCACTACCATGATGTTAAGATTTATATTACTTATTTCTTCTCCTTGTGCCCTGATCTTCACATCTATGTTGAACCTAGAACCAGGAAATCCTAATAAATGTGTTTTACACATTTATTACATTACAAATCCTAATAGATGTGTTTTATGAGAAATATATTGTGAACTCCAATTCAAATAAGATTTTTCTACTCTGATAACTAACAGACTGTGATGTACAACAGTGAATTTAGTATTGAATTCTGGCTAATTAGAACTAAAAGCTGACTAAATAGGTATCAATTGTTGTATCTTCTATTGGCTAGAATTTCCACTAAGACATTACATCTCTGTGAATAAACAAATCTGTAAGTCCCTTGCTAACTGGGAGATGCTCAATAATGTGCTGGGCTTGGTGAGGATAAACAGATTTATACAATAGATTGGATACCTCTAGGAGCATTCAGTAAAGCTGCCTAGTTAAGAATATTATCTCTGAATCTCAGCCTCATCTCTTACTTGTTCTGTGACCTTGAACTAGGTATTTAACTTCTAAAATTTAATTCTTCCATTTGTGAAATTGAAATTATGTTAGTAGAATCTAATGAAATATTGTATGTTATTTTAGTACAGCAATTTGAGTCACACGTGATCACTCATAATGCATCCTAGTTATTAACATTATAGTTACTAATAATCTCCTGGCTTGAAATTATATACTTGTTTACAAATTGAGATGTTCTTACTCACACCATTGGTTTTATATGATTTTCAAAGTGGTTCTCTGAGGGTGACTTTGTTATACTGATGAATTCACAAAAAATAAAGACCATCATGATCATTAATGTAGGCAATGGCAAGATAAACACGGGACCCAAGTCTAAGATCATTTTTCTATTACATATCACATCAATTTTAAAAATATTGGGAGCATATGCTTCTCCACCACTTACATTTCTTAAGATCATCAAAATGAGTTATAATTTGTCTACAGCTGTCCTGCAAAAGCCTTCTTTGGCCTTTGTTCATCAGTACCTATTCTACTTAGTATTTTTTTCTTGAGAACTTAGCAAAGAATCAGCAGTATCTTTACAAAGCATCAAATGAGGGGACAGAACAATGAGGTTCTAGAGACTGCCGAAGACACTGCACTGAGATGCTGGGGAGTAGCAAAGGTTGAACGATAAGCAGTGGTATAAGTAATGGATTGCTAAGTTATAACAGGGAAATCTGCTCTCTCAGATTATAAAACCTCAGGGCAAAAGGAGGTTATGGAAGAAGAATTAGAATAAACCATGAAAATTCTTGCATACAGATTTATAAATTACTGAATTTTCTAGGTCATTGTTTCTAAAAATGGATTCCTTTGCTATCACTTGATAGCTGTGTGTGTGTGTGTGTGTGTGTGTGTGTGTGTGTGTGTGTGTAAATATAGTAAGGGAAGTAAGATTCTGTTGTCAAATAAGTTAAAAAATTTTGTGGGGGCGCCTGGGTGGCTCAGTCGGTTGAGCATCCGACTTCGGCTCAGGTCACGATCTCGCGGTCCGTGAGTTCCAGCCCCGCGTCAGGCTCTGTGCTGAGTGCTCAGAGCCTGGAGCCTGTTTCAGATTCTGTGTCTCCCTCTCTCTCTGACCCTCCCCCGTTCATGCTCTGTCTCTCTCTGTCTCAAAAATAAATAAACGTTAAAAAAAATTAAAAAAAAATTTTTGTGTAAAACACAGTAAGCTAAGTGGCATTATTGAGAATTTAATATATCCCCCCTGCATTGTGAATTTCAAAGGAGAGGACATTTTGTTGCAGGAAGTGATTCTAAAATATATTATTCAGGAACATAATTTGTGGAGATGCTAGTATTGCTCAGAATATAATTTGAGGAACTGTACTCTGGTGGTCAAGGAATGATTATAGCATTTGCAATGAAATGCTTATGTATATTAGTCAAGTGTGGACGTAGTGGACAGAAATGGAAGATGATATAAGCCACCTTTCTACAGTCACTGTTTGCTTGTAATCTTGTTGGAACAGAGACTCCTGTTATGCCTATAACAAACTCAAACATGTCAGAGTTAAAACTGGAAGTAGCATATATGAGAGCATCAGTGTTCTGATTCTGCAAGGGCTTGATCTGCTTTGAGGAACTTGTCACAGTCTTTGTGCAAACTGGCTACCCAGGACAAGTAGTTCTTGCTTGTTCACTGAAAGAAAAAGCTGATTATTGACTTCAGACATTGAAATGTTTGATCAGCAATGGATGCTTGTGCTACTGTGTGTGTGTGTGTGTGTGTGTGTGAGAGAAAGGGACAGAGAGAAATTGAGAGAATACTTTTATTAGAATTACTTAAGGATATTACACATGCTTATATACGCATAACACACACAGCTTCTGCTACTCTTGGGAACACATAAGCCAACATACTCTCCAGTAGGGAAAAGTTCAAGGAAGACATCACAGCATAAGAGAGACAATATATCAGTTTCACTTTATCCTTCCCCTTAATACACATCATGTCAAGGAGACACATTCACTTATGCAGCAAGGACAAAGGTCCCAAGAAGCCATCTTTGGAAACTTTCCCCATTCCTTCCTGCACTAGTGGATTTTTTGATGGGATATAGGAGGAGGGGTCAAACCTTGTTTCTTTCCCCAAATTCACTGTCTTTTATGTTCTTACAAAGTCATGGTAATCTGAGAATAGTAATCGGGAACACTATGAGTGTAGAAAATAACTATTTTCATGTAATTCCGTGTTTAGCTTTCAACAAAAAGAGCAAGTATGAAAAGATAAGAAGAGAAAGAAAAGATCTCTCAAGTCTCAGCTTCATAAGAATAAGCATCTCACATATAGATTACAAACGTGCTAGAATGAGTGCTCAAGAATGCTAACTTAACAATGCCAGGTTCCTGTTTCAGTGATTCAGGATAAAATCCCAAATTCCTACTCATGACCCATGAATCCTTTCCTCACCTTTCTTGTATCTGCTTGGATAGTCCTCTCTTGCCATTCCCAACTGATCCTATATCATGATTTCAAGCTATTTTTCATTACACTTTACTTTCATTGGCTTCCTATTCAATCGGACTGGTCTTATCTGTCCACATTTTCTAGTCAGCCTGAACTACTTAGAAGTGCACTTCCCGATATACTAATACCCTCCTGTTACTCTTGCTTAGCAAACTTCTGTTCATGTGTCATGAGCATCCCAGGATGGAAATAATTTCTATGACTGTGTCATATGCTTCCCTGATTCACTCTCCTATAATGCAATTGACTCTTACTGTAAGCAGGGGTACGTTGTAAGCACATTTAGAGAGTAGACTTTTTTATTTTAGAATCTCTTGTATTTTGCTTATATCTACAAATATGGAACCTTGGGAAATATTTACAGAACTAATTAATCATTATCTGTTTATATGGCAGAGAGATATGCCCAACCAGTATTCCTATAATGTATCCATTTTTTTTCTATTTTCCCATGTATGTAAATACATTATTTTCCTGAGAAAATGATAATATCTTATTTTTTTTCATGAGTAACATTTCCTGTTATAAATATGAGGTAGAAGAAGCGATTCTGCAGACTTTTATTTAACCCAATAATGTTAAAATGCCCACTAGGGAAATACTTTTGAAATCTAAGTAATGCATAAATATTTTCACTACAGATCAGTTCTTTTCTAATTTCCTGATTTTTACTCAAACCAAGTGGATTTTGATAATAGAGATGTGAAATTAGTTTTAAGCTAGGATATGAACTAAATAAATAAAGACATGAATAAGAGAAAATGCATAAAGTTTGGGATGTGAAGCAGAAATCAGGGTGGCTATGCAGAAATTCCATCCAGATTACATTCTCTCCTTTGCATCATATTCAGAAAGTCCATAAATCACTCTAAATGCTGACAATAATGCTGTTTCTGGCCAGTGGAAATGGCAGTCATTAAATAACTGTGTCATTCAGCAATGTGTTCTAACATGTATTTTTTATTATAATTATGAATAGGTCCCATACCATCAAATTAAGCAGTCAGTAAATCCCTAAGAATGCTAGATGGAAAATTAGATTTACAATTATGGCCCCAACAGTGAACAGTATTTTTCAAAGTTAAGTAAAAATTGCTTGAGGTTGAGAAATGCTTTCTCAGCAGGTAAAATTAGAGTTTGGTGATAAAAATACAATCTGTTTTATACATCTATCTACACTAAAAGTGTAAAATTTATATAGATATATAATATTGCTGAAACAGAGACAGGCTTTACTTTACAAACAAGTAATAGGCACATAATTTAAATTTGTCAATAAATATGGTATTATTTTATTAGTAACAACAAGCTTCATCCTCTTTGATTAAGGAAATAATTGAGAAAGCATATTTTATGCCAGACCTTGTGTCTGGTGATTTTAGATGTGTGATCTTCTTGAATACTTTTGAAAGCCCAGAAATGTGGATCTAACATTAATTATTATAGGTGAAGAATATGGGATTTGCAATGAACCAGGGAATTTGTCAAAACTCAAATAATAAATGGGGGATCCAAGCTGTCCTGGAATGATTTCCTATCCAGGTTTTCTACCCCAGCATCTCTTTCCATGTAATTATGATTTATGCTTTACCTTCTACTCAATCAAATGTTTTACTTATGGTAAAACTAAATGTTTTAGAGAGCATTTAAAGAGAGATATTAATATACCCACGTTATTATTTCAGGTTGTAATAGCTTTTTTCAGGTTGTAATAGCTTTCCCATGGTCAAATTACATTAGATAATGTATGTGCAATTACTTTTGAACTGATAAATGCAATATAAACATTCAATACTTAACACATAGCCAGTATTTGTTGAGTACTTATTATCTTCTGGACACTATTCAAAGCTCAAACCTGACTATACCTGATACTCCCTATCATGGAGCTCCAACTCTAGATTGGAGATTCAAGACAATGAACAGGTAAACAAATAAAGAGAGAAATGATTCATAGACTGATGAATGCTATGAACAAATTAAATTTTGGTAAAATAATAAAAGTGAACTGCAGGGACAAGCCTGGTGAGAAGCATGGTGTCTCTAGATTGAATGGTCATCAGTGATCAAATGATGGTCAGACATGGGGTAGTCTTGGGGAAGAGCATTATGTACAGAAACACACACATGTACACACACTTGCACACAAATACACAAATGCCCACATAATGTGAACAGCATGAGGACTCAAGTAGCAAGAATAACCTTAGGATGTCCAAAGCACAGAAAGAAACAAAGGCTGGTGTGGCTACATCCTGGTGAAAGAGGAGGATGAAGGTACAGGGAGAAGGAGTCAGCAGGAGCTAGAGATAGGATGGGCTTTTTAGGATAAAAGCTTTGCATACAAAGTAGTACCTTCCAATTATCTCTATCTCCACAGAGAAGGACAGGTTGTTTGTCTGTTTTATTTTGTAACGTCCGATTCAATTTGGCTGATAATCTTGTAAAATCCAATAAAAGTTAAAATGGGACTAGTACTGGTGAAAAAATATTATAAAATGCGCTAAATACTTACTCATATTTATCTTACTGTGGACTAGTAATAAAATGTTCACAGAACAGAGCCGGTTTGGCAACAGCAATGTATTTAGCTCTGATTGAGAAAAGGTTTGAAGTAGAATGGTAAGATAATTTGATATAAATATAATATTGTGTGTGTGTGTGTGTGTGTGTGTGTGTGTGTGTGTTTATAAAATCACCACTGAACCTTACAGCCTAAGGTTCAGCATCAGTTCATGGACAGAATTTAGGACTTTTTTGCCCAGGGAACTCAGAAAGAGGTTGTTCACATTAAAATTTCCTTGAGTTTTGTATGTGAGTAATAAGAAACAAAACAAAACATATTAGTAAGATTAGAAAAAAGAGCATCCCTACAACACTCCAGAGCTAACTTTTTATAATCATTATACGACCTAAACAGCGACTCCTCAACTTATAAATTACTGTGATTAAAATCTGCTCACAATGAATCTCTGATGATAAGATTTGGGTCCAAAGCCTCCCCTGTTCTTGTCCCCCAAACTGAAGAAGAGATTCAAGGAAAAGATTGATTTTTAAGCCTTTGGCCTCAGTCCTGGTGGATTCATTTTGCTGGTTATAGCTATACTACAACTTCAGCAGCCCTGTTAGGTGAGTTAATGTTATTCTAGCATTTTACAGAGAAGCAATCTAAAGTTCAAAAATGTTAAGCCATGTGTCCAAGAGCTTACTTATCATTGCCAAACTGAGATTTGGAAAATTTATGATAATGTATACATCTTAATTCCCCTGTAAAACAGGAAACTCCTTAAAAGCAGTGAGGACTAGAACAAATACAACACAGAAAACATTCTTTAGGCCACTGTTTTAAAAGACTTTTCCACCACAGTATTTCCACATAAGTATTGGGTGTTCTCTTGCACTGGATCTACTGATTTCTACATTTCTTCCCCCCTGCCCAAGCTTTACTGATATGTAATCGATATGTAGCATCGTGTTAGTTTAAGGTTTACAAAGTGAGGATTTGACCCATGTATATATTGTGAAATGATTACCACAATAAGGTTAGTTAACACATCCATCACTTCCTGTAATTATCTGTGTGTGTGTGTGTGTGTGTGTGTGTGTGTGTGTGTGTGCGTGTATGCCTGTGTGTGTGTTGAGAGCATGTAAAACCTACTGCCTTAGCAACTTTCAAGTACATAACAGTATTGTTAACTATAGTCACCACGCGGTACATTACGTCTTGAGAACTTTTGAAACGTTTAGCTGGAAGTATGTGCACTTTGACCACCTTCTCCCCTTCTCCCCACCTGCCAGCCCCTCGTTTTTTTTGTTTTTAAATATATGAAATTTATTGTCAAATTGGTTTCCATACAACACCCAGTGCTCATCCCAAAAGATGCCCTCTTCAATACCCATCACCCACCCTCCCCTCCCTCCCACCCCCCATCAGCCCTCAGTTTGTTCTCATTTTTTGAAGAGTCTCATGCTTTGCCTGACAGCCCCTTGTAAACACCCTTCTACTCTCAATTTCTGTGAACTTGGCTCTTGTAGATTTTACACATAAGTGAGATCAGACAGTGTTGTTCTTTCTCTGTCTGACCCATTTCACTTAGCATATGTCCTCAATGCCCATCCATGTTGTCACAAATAGCAGGATTTCCTGCTTTTTATGGGTGAATAATATTCCTACATTTCTAATTCCCAAGGTTCACCCCCACCCCACCAAATGGTCTGATGCAGCTAAGAATAGAGCCCACTATTAATTTAAAATTCAACATTACAGACCTGATTTTAAGATTGAGGAATTCATCACTTACTCAGTTTTACAAAGAACAACATTAAAATTTTTTGCACTGAGGGGCACCTGGGTGGCTCAGTCAGTTGAGCGTCTGACTTCGGCTCAGGTCATGATCTCAGGGTTTGTGAGTTCAAGCCCTGCCTCGGGCTCTGTGTTGACAGTTCAGAGCCTGGAGCCTGCTTCAGATTCTGTGTCTCCCTCTCTCTCTGCCCCTCCCCTGCCCTCACTCTCTCTTTCAAAAATAAATGAATGTTAAAAAAATAAAAAATTTTTGCATTGAGAATGATTTTATTCATTATTATGAAAAACTCCACCGCACACACACTCTGAACTACAAATTACTTTTTTTTTGGCCATTCCTCCTCCTCCACGCACCCTTTCTATTACTCAGACAATGAGGAAAATGATTGGGAAGTTTTAAATTCAAGCACAAATGTCATACATTATCAATAATTGTCAAATGTATTTTATGTATGATCATAACTTTTTATAAGATCAGTTTAGAAAAAAGAAGAAAAAGAAAAGAAAAGAGTGACAATACAACACATTTATTTTGTGTAATATAAGAAATAAAATGATCAATGATGGCACAATTTATGAAGTATTTAAAAATATTTGTAATACAGCTTTATACAAAATGAATGTTTGTGTTCTCAATCTTCCAGTTCTGGATTATTTTCCTCATTTCTTTTATTTTTTTCTATGTATTTATTTTTCCTAATGACATGTTTGTTTTTATATAAAAAAACTGTTGGCTCTCATTTCATTGCTCAAAAAAAGAACATGCTATTTAGAATTCAGCTTATAAAAAAATAATTCAGCTTACTAAAAGAGGAGCTTGTATTGAATTGAATGACAAGAAACTATCCATGGTCACCCCTGTATATATTATGCTTTTTCCATTTCAAAAATGTAAAATAGGGACGCCCGGATGGCATAGTTGGTTGAAAATCCAACTCTTGATTTCGGCTCAGGTCGTGTTCCCAGGGTCACGGGATCAAGCCCCAAATTGGGCTCCATGCTGAGCGTGGAGTCTGCGTAAGATATTCTCTTTCTCCCTCTCTGTCCCTCCCCACCTTGTGCACATGTATGCACATGTGCACAGTCTCTTTCTAAAAATGATAAAATTTTAAAATGTAAAATATATTTTTTATGGTGGAATAGGGGAAAATTTAAATATTGCATAATTACAAATTTTTTATGCACCCTGAAATTCTATTTAATGTATCATTTTTTATGCTAAAATTAAACTTAGGACATAGGCGTCTTGACTTCTACTCAGTCATAATACACTTCTTTTCACTCTTTTGTATTTTCACACATAATACTTCATTTTAAACATGCTAGATACTAATTTTCCATGTAATCATCACAAACCTTGATGTTTCTCATCTTTATAGGAGCTCCATACCAGTGTTCAATCTTGGAAGCCTATAATTCCTGCCTTTTTAAAAAAGAGTTAAAATGTCACAATCAAGAAAACAACATGAAGTAGTACACACATTAAAAAGAAAGCCAGTTTTTATTTAAAACTGTCCCTGAAGTCCAAAGAAGTGAAGTACGCCTAAGTTCTCCCACCTAGGAAGGGGCAGAATAGAGAATAGAGGGTTTTGTTTTATTTTGTTTTGTTTTTTGTTTGTTTGTTTGCTTGCTTTGGTTTTGCTAGTTATTTCTAATCCAGCTCTGTCGTGGTACTTACTTGCTACTTAAAAAAGAACGACTAACTTCTCCACATTTATATTTTTACTTTCTATTACCTGAATTCATATAATTATTTTATGCTGCCAGCATACTGTAAGTAATATACCAGGCATATTTCAGTCAGATTTCTCAAAGAATCAAGTCATTTTCTAAGTGACATTAAAAACTGCTTAACTTTAAGAATAAATCTGGAAAAAAAGACACTTAAATTATGGATTATCCTTGAAATCGTCATATTTGATAGACCTAATTTTGCTTTTTACATCAAGTGCTAGAACTGTTGGCATCTTAATAAAAGCTGATTTTGTAAATGAAATGCTTTAAAGACATTAGGAAAGATTCATTGATTAAAAAATGTGTGCCATGTTTCGCTTGCATGGGGTTTCCTCCTTGGAACAATGGCATAAATTACAAGGAAATGCAGACAAATTATGAGGACACTCTTGATGTGGCTAATAGAATCATTAACTTCGGTAATAAGGAAGACAAATGGTTCATGGCATGTTATAGTCACATACCCGTGCTCTAAACCAAGGGTCCAGTCAATTAAAATCTCTTTTTGTTAAATGATGCTAATCCATATTTCATGATAAAAGTAAATAATACAAGCAGATTTTTAAAACTATAAAATTATTTAAAAAATTGTTCTTATCAAAAATGGCTTGTATATTTGTCTGTAAATCTTTTATTTTATATTGGGAATTCAAGCCTCTCCCAAAAATTTATTCCATGCTCAAGCAGGACTACAACCTGTTTTTCAATTAGGAACTCTTCTCCATGAAGCCCCAATGTATATCAATGAGCGGTTCTACCTGCTGCCTTAGAAGATTTGTCTCTAAATGCATACTTTAGATTTTGTTGTTGTTGTTTTATTTTATTTTTATTGTTGTTTTCTTTTTGTTAAATGTTTATTAGATTTAAGGGACACATTGAATATCCATTTTTATTTTGTGTTTTGGAAATTTTGCTATGCTCTGGGAATATGATTCCTAATCTCACAGAAATCCTAGTTTTGGCATCTCAAAGATAGAATTCTCAGAGGTACACAATACTAAAAGGCAGGCTTTGTGAATCTAAGCTTTTCCCGAAATAAAATTTTAGGGGCACCTGGGTGGTTCAGTTGGTTAAGTGTCCAACTCTGATTTTGGCTCAGGTCATGATCTCATGTTTTCATGAGTTCAAGCCCCACATCAGGCTCTGTGCTGACCTCGTGGAGCCTGCTTGGGATTCTCTCTCTCCCTCTCTCTCTGCCCCTCCCTCACTTCTCTCTCTCTCTCTCTCTCTCTCTCTTTCAAAATAAATAAATAAATAAACATTAAATAATTTTGAAATAAAATTTTTATCTAAGAAAATAAAAGCAGATAATGAAAATAGCACAATAGTTGTTACTAGATTGGTTAAAAATGAGAGCTTTGTTTAAATTTTGGCTCATTCTCTTAATACCATTAAATTGAACTTCAACTTTGGAAGTTACATAAATTACTATTTCATTTTCTTTAAAGTAAAATTGATAATATCAGAGATGAGAGATATTTATTTTAGGAAATTTAATTCCCACCCTCATGAAATGGGAGTCCCGGATATTTGTTGAGTGAGCAATACCACCACTACTAAATGTGCTGATCGCTGTAAATCCTTTTAGCTCGGTACTTAACACATGGTACCTCCTCAATAATTGGTGGTATTACTGGCACTACCAGCAACTGTACCAGCAGGAGAAGTACTAGAAGTATGGCTACTATTAGTGATATTAATACTATAATATTGTATGCTGGCAATGAAATGAGTGCTGAATGAATGAATATATGAATCAATAAGTAGATTAGGATTTGAATACTTTTCAGAAAGGAATAATATATATGATAATGGAGAAGCAAAAATGTTATATAAATTCTCATTTCAAAGGATTTGGATCATATAACCTACAGCAACTTAGATGATCACCTGGTTCAATTCCCTCATGTATGGAGAAAAATACTGAGTCTAAGAGAGACCTAATATTCTGTCCAAAGTCACGTAGCTTGTGGGAAAATCGAGCTCCCTTGGATTTAATGATGTGACAGCCTAAATAATCATATGCATACCAAGATATATAATGTATTTCTCTCATAATTGTAGAAGTAGTTAATAATATAAATTATATATATATATCTCATTTAATTTATACACACGCGCACACACACACACACACACACACACACATATATATACATACATAACATGGGATTCCATATAAAATCCTCTAAATGTGTAATAGTCATGGAAAGAGAGATTAATATATGTCAGTCCAAATTTGTAAAGTTTGCTTTTAAAGATAGCAATAGTACTTACACATTGAGAAAAAAATGAACAAAATATAGGAAAATAATCACTTTTACCATCATACTAACACTGTCCCTCTCCCAGAAAGGATGCCTTTTCTTCGGAGGGAGCCCATGAGCATCTGGTAGGGTAACTGGTGATGAAGATTTTGCATTGTATTGTTTTTAGCTGATTTCTTTGAATCAGCAACTTTATGATCATTGGAACTAAGCTGTCCATTGTAATTGTCTTAATGGCTGGGCTTATGTTCTTATAAACAGACATTTGGCTAAATAAAAATACAGAAATATTTTTGAGGTACTAGCAGAGAAGGTACACCCCAGCCTGTCTCCATCTCCTTTCTGATCTCCAATCCTTGTTAAGAGGAATATATTAGACCCAAACTTAGGTGACCCAATTCCTCGATTCATTCATTCTTTCATACACTCATTCCATAAATTCTCATTAAATGCTTTTTCTGCATTTAAGGCACTGGAGATACAACAGTTAATAAGATTTCATACCACTCCTCTTGGAGTTTGCAGTCTAATGGATGATGTAGACAAGTCTCCAGTCACTGATCATCAATATGAACACCATCATAGTGCACTTTGAGAGCACAGAGAAAAGACATCTAACTCAGAGTTGGAAGACTATGGGATGCTTCTCAAAGAAGATGCATTAAAGCTGACACTTGCAGTAGGAATGAATAATATAAAGGGTATCCCAGGCAGAAGGATCAGTGTGGGATAAAGACTAGAAGCAGAAAGGACATGGGGAACTTCAGACAACTGAATGAAGGGACAGGTAAGACACAGGATGCTGTAAGAGGTATGGCTGGACAGATAAGTAGAAATTCAATTGAAAAAAGACAGTTTTAAGACATATTAAGGTCTCAGGTTGTGACCTTATTGATATGTGTCCATATTAAATGTGCATGTATACACACAGGCACACACACACACACATATATATGTATATATATATATATATATCCCATATATATATATGTGTGTAAGATATTTATGAGGGAAAATGTGTGTATATGCTGCACCTGCCAGCTAATTAGCAGTTAAACAGATAGAAGCTCAATAATGGATTTCTCATGACAGATTTTACAATCACTTGTAATCATCTCTACCTCTTCATGTAGTAAATCTCCAATTGAGTCTAAAAACAATTTTAAATCATCTGTCTTCCACAATGCTTTCTGGATAGCACATTAATGATATTTCAGATGCATTTTTCACATTTAATCTTGGGAGAAACTGGCAAATGGGGTATCAAGTGAAGACTACAATTATTGCTCATGAACTTTTGAGAATATTGTCTGCAAATGTCTGTTCACATTCAGATATAAGCACAAGCCTGCCAGAATATAGAGACATATTTTTTCTTCCATTTCAAAATTTCATTATTCAGCATCAATTTCTGAGGTCTGATTAACAGTGACAGCGTTTTGGAGGGCATTCTATCTAAAGTGATTACAATTCAGGAGTTGGAAGGCCTTTGTTTCAGCAACAATTATTTATGGAGAAATGCTTTCTTAGAATCAGACAGCATAAAGTGTATGTTTTCAGGAAGAGCATACAAAGATAACTTCACTTTGAATTCATTAATTCAGTTTGTATTTCTCTGTGCAACACAAAGGGACAAAACTACTCCCCAGTGTAAAAGATGGTGAGATGCAAGAAGGAGGAAAAATTTATGTTGATGTACTGCTTTCGTTTCAAACAGGCAGCACAGCTGACCCTCAAACTGACCTGACAAGTCCGTTTGAGAAGGACTCCTCATCCCCATTCCACATGGAAGGAAACCATCATTTCAAATAGTCAAGCATTTTACCAGAGACTGGTAGAGAGTAATTTGGATAGTCAGAGTTAGAACCCATACTACCTGATTCCCAGTCTAGATCTCTATACAGTGATCTGGCTCTATGTGGGGCAGTGTTTTCCCCATCTATCTAGCTGACTACACAGCTTATTATGTGTTTTTCTTTTCCTACAGAATTGTGTAACACCAAACTTCTCAAATGTCTATTCCGCAAATATGTTGATTAACGGAAAAATGGGTTTTGATTTTCTTATAATATTATAAGGGACTAAAAAACCCTGGCCCAGTTAACTTCATCATACCTTATGTAACTTTCAACTTTGCTTCAAATCACAGGCTCAAGGCCTAAGTAGTGTGGTGGGAGAAGATTCCAAGCCGCAACATATCTGAAAGCATTCTAATGACTCATTGACTCTACCACTGCTCATTTATAATTTCTTGATCCTCAATTTTCATTAATGTGATAGATTGTTCTAAAAATGAAATTAATACATAAATTATAAAGCCTATATCAGGACTTAATTTATTCTTTGAAAATTTGAAATTAATAATAATAAAAAATTATAGAACAAATTTATGGAAACTATTTTGGTCTACTTTATGCTAAAGTGCCAAAAGGAGTAAAGATTTTTCACCTCTATGTTAAATTATATTGCTAATATATTTTTATTCTGCTTTACTCTTTATTATATATATCTTGTTTGCTCTTATAACCATGGTTTTCCTTATGTTGTTATTTGTTTCCCTTTCTTTTCCATGGAGTGCATAAATTGAATTTATTCTATAAAAAGAACTATGACACCCCAATATGCAACTGCAGAGGCTGTAAAAAATTATAGCCACCCTGTCTTACACCCAAGAAAGTAGATACATCAAAATGTCACCCAATAGTGGTGATATTATAGACTAGTATACTCAGTCATCACCTATATCACTTAAACTATTATACTCTTTTGTAAACAATATTATAGTTTACAGCAAGAGCTATAATGATATATAATCATCAGTCAACATAATATACTATTTTAATTTATCTAAACATATAATTCAACAAAAGTAGAAACTACTTAATGAAGTACTTAATGAAGTATTATGAATAATACAAAAGAAGAAAACAATGAAAACAATTTGAAGTATTAGATGAGAAAATTGTTTAATAAATTAAATATACCATGATGTTGGAATATATTCCAGTCATTGTAGAATGATGACTCTTAATTCTGGAGATTTCCTGGTTGTCACTGAGTAGATTAAGTATTGGCAAGAATTGGATAGCTGGTGCCCAGATGTATGGTCAAGAGTATCTCAGAGGTATAGAGCTTTTGAAGAAAACGTGGGTCCATATTTGATGAATAGCTCTAAAGTTACAACAGTAAAACACAGTGAGTGCTCAGTAATTATGTTTCCAGGAATGTTTCATGGGACCACAGGGAATAAAGGTGAAAACAATAGTGAGGAATAGCAGGATGATCGGTCAGAGGAATCCCACAATCTAAAGTGTCTGGAGAACTGGGACCGTTCCAGAAAAAAGAACCATGGTAAGTTACCACAGAAACCACCATATACCAAAGAACAAGAAACCGGAAGTGAAACGCTGGCACCATGCCCTTGTTACAGAACCTGCCTTCATGAACAATGTGTGAGAGAAGCGTTTATCATAAAACATTTGGTTGCCAATGGCAAAAATACAGTTCAAACTGACCTAAGGAGGGAGAAAGCTTAAAGGTCAAAGACATGCTTATTTTGTGTAACACAAGGTAAAATGATGTCCACCTTCATTTTTTTACTTCTGATTTTCTGTTTTAGTTTTTTTTTTTCTCAGGCAAGCTCTACCTTCACTCTAGCAAGACAACCACCAATAGGTCTAGGCTTATGACCTTCCAGCAAGACAATGTTAATGGAAAGAGAGGATCTTCTTCTTGGCCATTAAAAAATAATAATAAAATAAATTAAGTCTTGATAATTAGATATATTCACCTGATTTTGCTCAAATCTCCTTCTTGAAGTAAACATTGTGGTTAAGTGAATACACTAACGAACTTTGTCACCTTGTTACTTCTGGAATTGAGGTTGGTGGCAACCTTAGTAGTAACATGTGAGTAGAGGAACATTTTCAAAAGTAAACTGAAATCACCTAAATAATGTCAAATGAGTGGTGTATCCATGTAGTCTATATAGGAAAGACATGATATTCATGGCAGATTTTAAAAGTGGACCATTTGAAGAGGATAGGGTAGGGATAATGGAAACCAACTAGGGATGATGAAAAGACCCTCAAGGCTGGTAAATCTCTTTTGGGAGATTGTGAGGAAGCAGAACAGAAAGCTGGAGGAATTTTGCCCCTGCCGAGAGAGGCCAGAGAGATATACCCTGCCCTCAATTCCTCCAACCCCTATGTTTCTCATAAAAATAGAGTGGGATTAGAAAGATCCAGTAGTAAGGTATAAAGAGAAAAAAATCAAACAAAGTAGATGGGAAAGCAGTAGATGTTGTTCATTATACTGGGACTGACCCAGTGCGGTGAACAGGTAAAATCATTTGTGTAAGGTAAGGTATAAAGGAAATCAGAAACTAGTGACAATGGGTTATTGGAAGCAGTGCATGTGAGTTGAAGGGCATTTTAGGTCCTGCAGATTTTGGAGAATGACAGCACTTAGAACAAATCGAATTAAGTATAGGAAGCAAATCAACATAGGAATTATATCCTCCTTTATGTAGACCCTCCTAGCCATATGTGAATATTGTTTTTCTATAACTTTACAGTACTTGCCCCCCCACTCTCCCCACTCCAGTCCTAATTCCTATATTATGCATCGTCTGTGCCACCAGTGAAGATCTTTCCTATGCAGCACATAATACTATTGTAGTCGTTAATTGTGTTTATCAACTAGACTTAGCTACAGGGTGCCCAGACATTTGGCCAAACATTATTCTGCATGGCTGTGAGGGTATTTCTGGATGAGGTTAACATTTGAATCAATAGACCGAGAAAAGCATATTGTGTTATTAACCCTAGTGTGGGAAACCTCGTCCAATCAGTTGAAAGCCTGAAGAGAACAAAAAGGCTGACCTCCTGGGAGTAAGAGGGAATTCAGACCTGACTGCTGGCACAGGACGTTGTTCTTTTTCTGTCTTCTAACTTGAACTGAACCATAATTTCTTTTTATGTCTTGAGACTGCTAATATTTGGACAGAATTTACACCATCAGCTCCCTCAATTGTCAGGCCTTTGGACCTGAACTGAAACTTCACTATTTCCAGTTTGCTCATTGCAGAGTTTGGGACTTCTCAGCCTCCAATATTTTGTGAGCCATTTCCTGGTGATACACCTCTTTCTGTATAGATACATGCTGTCCATTCTGTTTCTCTGGAGGACTGTAATACAACTATATATGCAGATTCCATCTACACAACTCCTATCTACATGAGTTCAAGGCCGATGGCTTAAATATATATGACTTATATGCTTATAAAGTAAATTTGTAGGCGCATGGACATTGTTTTACTCAAGAGTAATTTTCTGGGCCGTTGGTCTTTTTCACTACCATTTGTTCATATGGTCTGTCTTCTTAAAAGGACACATGGGTTTGGTTTGATCACATCTGTAGCAAGTGCAAATACAGAGTCACTGTAACAATGGCTACTTGTGAGTTTGATGTAAACGTTTTCAAGTGGAGAATTTCTTCCTTCAAGATTTTTCTGAATGTCCTTTTTTATACATTTAAGTTTGCTTCATTTGAGCTCTATTAATGTGCTATGATGCAGTGTAATCTCATGTGATTTCTTTTTTTTTTTATTGACTATTACAAAACTAAAATCTGTCCGTGCTGTTTTTTTGTAGTTCAGTTATTTTTTGTGATTGTGTAATACTCCATTGGTTAAGTATATCATAATTAATTGTTTATGAATTTTGTGTTTTTTCTTTTTTTTCCCCTCCAGCTCCTGACTATTGTGAACATAATTCTCCTATAGGTTTCCTGGTGCATATGTCAGATTTTATCTAATGTGTTTACTTAATTGTTTGGCCATAAATTATGCAAATGATAAAATTTCTGAAATAATACAAAACTATTTATAAAAATTATTATATTATTTTAATCTTCTTTATCCCTATTTTTTCAGCACTTAGTATTACCAAATTTCCTGTTTTTACTAGTCTACTGAGAGTCATTTGCAGTTTCCTAACATCCAATAACGTTGAGCATCTATGTTTATTTGAAAAGGATTCCCTTTCCTTATCAAAGAGATGCCTATTCATGATTTTTGTCATCTTGTTTAAAATACAAAGGGCTGTTTTTCTTATTGATTTGTAATTGCTGTTTATATATCCTCGACAGTAATTATTTATTAATTACATATGCTGCAATTATTTCTCTTATTTGTAGGTTTCTTTTTCACTTTATGGTATCTCTTGAACATAATTTCTTAATTTGAAGGTGGTCAAATGTTTGAAACATCAGTTCTATGTTAATGTTTCACCTGAATTACTTAAGTCTCTCACTTCGTAGAGGCAAAATAGGTATTCTTCTGTATTTTCTTCTAAAACTTGTAAGGATTTGGGATTCACACTTAAATTCTTATTACATTTAGAATATATATTCTTTGTGTGTGTCTGTGTGTGTGTGTGAGTGTGTGTGTGTGTGTGTGTGTTATGACATAGAGATCCATTTTAGTTTTAAAATATGTAGTGCCAACACTGTTTATTGAATGATACCCCCTTTATGCAATAATTCACATGCTACATAGATACACTTGTTAAGTTTGCGTATCTCTTGAGTCAGTTTCTGTAATATCTATTATTTTTTGTTGGTCACTTTATCTACCCCTGTGTCAGCACCATGCAATAAGAGCCTGTGCTTCTTCTGTGCTTAAGACTTTTTATATAGAATTTCCAATCAGCTTCTCAAATTTCTTAAAAAATCCCCTAAGGCTTAAATTTAATTGCGTTAACCCTATGGATAAACTTGGTGACACTTTTTGTTGGTATAATACTAAATCATTTGTCCAGGAATATGCGTATCTCTTTATTTAAAATACATACTGCTTAAAAATAAAATAAAATAAAATAAAATAAAATAAAATAAAATAAAATAAAATAAAATAAAATAAAACAAAACAAAATACATACTGGTTTTCTTTATCCTGGCATGAACAATGCCTACTACTATGGCTGGCATATAATATTTACATGTAAATATTTTCAAATGTATAATTTGAAGACATTAATTGAAATCCATTACCTTAAGGAAGAAATATTAAACCATCAGTTGGTTTAAAAATTTGCAACATCCCATCAAATGATTCTCTTGTCTCTACTTGACATCACCATTGACAGGATGCTTACTACCTACTGAGCAAGTTTCTGGAGAAAAAAAATATTCAAAAAATTAGTTTCTTACTTTGTTCTGAAATTACCCATGAAGTCTGGTTTATTTATTAAATTACAAATAATTCCCTTTAGATTTTCATTTAATTAGCTCAGTTTTACTTTTAGCTGACGTTTCCTATAGCTTCTTATCAATCACAGATTTGTTGTTTCATATTCTTTATGATTCATAAAATCCTCTTATTTAAAGCAGAAAGCATCTCTTATCAAAGGTTTCTGTAGAAGTTCATGTATCCATCTTCTTCCTTTGTGTTGTCTTTCTTACCATCCATTAATGACATTCTGAGACCATCTTTTAATCTTCATATATTTCATCTTCCATGTTATAGACTCATCAAATCTTCCAGTACTGCACATTTATGTGAATCTGTATTAAAAGTTCACTGTCATTTATTAATATTTAGATAAGCCATTCTTTTCTCCATTCTTTATTATTTTTAACTCTGTCATACTCTCCACTTTGTCTTTCCTTTTTCTCTGGTAGCAGGATTACTTCTGATTTCTTAACATATACGTGTCCAAAACTGAGGATATGCTCACGGTTTTATCTATGCCATAGAAGACTTTCCTAAAGCTACTGACAATAGCCTTGAGGTTGGAGGCTTCTTTTGAATTCCAAGCTTCTTTCACTCAAAATAAATGTGGAATGAGAATAGCTTTTAAATAAATTTAGAAGATAAAGTACTTGAGTCCATAGGAAGCTAGTTCATATTTCATTTGCTTAAAAACCTTTTTCAACTCGTTCAAAGAGCATCTTTAGTAAGGGCAGGAGGGGCTCTTAAAACTTCCTCTATTTCCCATTTTTATAAATATGCTGAGCACAGTGTAGATGTTCAATATATGTTTATCAAAAACATTTACTCATACAAGGTATTGTAGAAGCAAGACTAAAACTCAACTCATATTTCATTTACTACAGGAATTACAAATGCTAAAAAATGCAAATGGCAAATAAAAAGGCTTCATGATTTTTATTGCAGTCAGTTGATTTTTAATAAAAAGGGAAATTACTGCATGAGAGGAACCAGCTCTATTAGCATACATTTAAACATTTTCCAATATTAGCACTGCATTCCATTGTGACCTGCCCACTGATTCTGATCCCAACCAGTAAGTGGAGATTTTTACCTTTGTTCAGCTAAGCCTCACTCTCTCCAAGCCTTTCTCATTCTCTCTCTCTGCTTTTTCACATCTAAGTCCTGCACCCTGTGCTGTAATTTGCCCGCTGCAGCAGCCATTTTCATTCCCTTCCCAATGATTATACCAAGGACAGAAAATGCCCCTAAATTAATCCATCACACTGGCACAGATTCTAATGAGTAGGAAATGCCAAAAATGATCCATTATCACTGCAATTGGAAAATCATAACATCATAGCTCAGGCCAAGCAAACAGTAAAGGAAATCTCTGAAGCATATAGTGAAGGCTGGATGTGGAAAGCAATCTCTGGTCCTGGAGCTGCCTTGGTGGGGCACTAACTGATTTATATGTCCACACAGCTATGCCCATCCTCATGTACAGACATTACCCTAGAGTACCTGTGTGTGCTCATCCTGGGTTTTGAAAAACCAGATTATTCTCCCGGAGTTGAGTTTTCAAAGGTCACTTGACCAAAATGCAATGCCACAGTGCCCTCAAGTGGTTTCATATATTTACAATAGTTATTTCTTGAGTGGCAGGATTCTTGCTTTGAAAACCATAGATGTTTTTATTTTTTTAAGAGAAGGTAAAATATACAAACACCATCAGCAATAGCAACAACAACAAGAAATCTTTCTCTGCCCACTTTTTTCTTTCTTCCTTCCCTCCTTCCCTCCTTCCCTCCTTCCCTCCTTCCCTCCTTCCCTCCTTTTCTTTCTTTCTCTTTCTTTCTCTCTTTCTTTCTTTCTTTTTCTTTTTATTTTCTTTTTCTTTCTTTCTTTTCTTCTTTCTTTCTTTCTTTCTTTCTTTCTTTCTTTCTTTCTTTCTTTCTTTCTTTCTTTCCTTTCTGCATTGTCTCACCTCACTGTTCTCCCCACCTCCCTTCTCTTTCTACTAGTTCCCTGTCCCTGTAAGCTCACCTTGCAGAGGTGACTGACAAGCCTTCCACCCAAGGTCTGTGTTGTCAATGTAACAGTCTGGTGAGTCAGGGACATTACTGTTTCCACTTCTCCTGCCAATTGGGAAAGTTATATGAGAGAAGGCAAGAAGAACTATGTACCAAACCCTTTGATGTATGGGAAACCAAATGTGAAGATAATAGAAATCTTTATCTTAATCTGATAAATTTACACTTTTGTGTGTAAGTCAACTCAGGACTTCTCCATTACAATTCAGGTATATTCACATCAGTTCTGAATTTTACTTTGGACTGTGTGGAGAAAAATACAAATACCCTTAAATCATTACTTAGTTTGATTGATAAATGTAGAAAATGTATTACGCATTTACAAAAATTTATTTCATCATATTTTATATACTTTTTTCTCAAAAACAGGCCTCCCAGATTTCATTTATTAGAAATGTGGTGGCAGTTTCATGCATGCCGCTTATTGAGAAATAAGAGTTATGTGTGCCAATTTCTCTTTCTTTCACTTATTAAACCATTGTGCAATTCTAGTTAAGCGTGGAACAATCACTTATCAGGGAATTATTACCAAAGGGAATAGTCTTGATGTCACTATTAAATGGTAAATAACAGTGAAATCAAGTAAGTTAATAAATTTTATGGCTATATATATATAGTATATGTAAATTTTATATATAAGAATAAATAATATGCTCATGTAACCCCTTTTGTGAAACAAAAGAAAAACAAAATAAAAATAATAAATCTGCAGAATATTTACATTTTAGTGACCAAAAATGAAGTTCATGAGACCTGAGCTTGAGCGAATAGAAGAGAGGGTCCAAATGGACATGAAGGATGCTTTCAATATCACCATACTCTGAGTCATAAAGCTCTTAGCTTTTGAGAATAATAATGAGGAATATAAATAATTCACAAAAATTTAAATATTACTCTTAGCCTTTATTTTTTGGGCTATTTTTCCAACAAAAAGAAGGGATTATTTTTATTCAGGAAATATAGAAGAGATTAGAGTTACCCAACATGGTTACCTTTTCAGCTGGACTATGATGACTACCATAGAGTTTAGAGCAAAAGTTTCAGCCATGCACAAACTAGTGCAGAATTCCAGTTCTGAGACATATTATTTGTGGGATCCCATTCTGTGATCATGGATGTTGTTTTTTTAATCTCTTTGAGACTGTTTCTACATCAAACATAAAATGATAATATTAAGAGACCTACATCATATTGTTGTGGCAAGAATTCAAGGATGCAATATTTTTAATCTTATAAACATTAAAAACTAAAAATAATATATATAATAATAAAAAATTAAAGGCATAGTGCCCAGCATTAGTAACTAGCCAACTGCCTAATTTTTATTTTATTTTGTATTTGTTATTTATAGACCATTTAAAGCAAAGGAAATGTGTATCTATCATCTATCTATCTATCTATCTATCTATCTATCTATCTATCTATCATCTATCTCCTGGGTCCAGTTAAGTAATTTCCATGGTACTCCAATCACAGAGAACAGGCTGAGGTTCACTTTACCTACATCCAGGTCAGGGAAAATTTGAATAGTGGGAAAATTACTATTTTTTTTGAAAAATTACTTTTTTAATTGACTTTGATTTCTACAATTTATTAATGACTCCATAGTTTTCTTGAGTCTCAGTGCAGTCATCTTAAAAATGGAAAAAAATAAGAAAAAGAAGCTTTAGGAAGCCCCTGAGATCATTTCAGTTACTAAAGTACTCAAAATGTGGGTATGTTTACTATATAATTTTTTAATATACATTAACATTATAATGTAGCATAAATCTGTCATATTACAAAGAAAGAGCTCAAAAAAGTACAGTATTAGGCTAAGTAAACAGATGTGAGATCTTGAAAATCTCATATGTTCCTTCAATGCAAGTAGTAATTATAGTTATAGTAAGGTACAACCAGAAATCTTAGAATGCATATGTTCCATGTGACGGATTCTCCTAATTTTATCAATAGTCAGTGATTGATGGTGGCAAGGAACTTCCCTGGTTTTAAAGAGTCATTTGGTCATAGATAGTATTTAATCATATTCTCTGCATATGACAGCGTGTCACCAATACACAGCCTTCCCCTGCAGCCTCCAGCAGTGCACTCTAGCAGGTCTGAGTGAAGTATGTTAACAGACCATGTGGAGCACTGAAGCGCTATCTTCCCTTGGATCTCTTTAAGCGCATCTCCTACCACTACTATCTGTGCCCCTACCGCCCAGCCAAAATCTCAGTCTTTATCTCTGTCTGATCTTGACAGGCCATTTAATGTCTAAGTCATTGCTGTACTGTGCTGTCATCCATCCTGCCATGCTCCTGTTTTCATACCTAGCAACATCCTGTTATTTGTAACGCTCTGTCTAACATTTTTATGTTGACTTCCCAAATCTCCTCCATCAGAATTGATTGTTCTTTCTTTTGTCCCCTTAGAGCACTTGGTGTGCTTTACTAATGGTGATGCTGTTTAGATTTACTCAAACTACCTCTTCCATGCATTCTATTCATCCGTACATCTATCCACTTATTCCCATTTGGTGTTGAAGATACTTGCTCTGCAGTAGGTCACAGAATAGTCTTTGGCTTCAGAGAGATGTGTTGTGGCTTTCTTTCTTTCTCACTTACCAATCTGGATAATTTAACTGCTTTAAAGCTCAGTTTACTAATCTGAAGATATGGGCCAACGTTAATATACTGACTTGACAGTGCTTCAGAGAAAATTGATTGAAATGGGCTAACACATTTATCTTTATCTTGGCACCCAGTAAGCACTCAAATCCATGCTAGTAGCTATTAGGATTATTATTTTACCATTATATCCATGCCGACTGTCATCCAGACCTCTCGAACTTCAGTCTTACATATCAACTGTCTTTGAAACACTCATTTCAATATCTAAGTGGCATATAAAATTAACCAACCTCTCAAACATTGAACTGATAAGTCCCTCAAGCAATACCTGCTTTAATTTAGTCTGCCCTATCTACATTTGCATCTATCATATATATTTTAAATGATCATGCATACATTTTAGAGTCATTTTGGACTCCTTTCTTTCCTTCACACCCTACATCCTATCTATCAGAAAATCATAGTGGCTCTTCTAGCTAATATATCTAAAAGTCTCACCATTTTGCTCCACCCCCAGTGTTTCCATTTTGATCTGAGTCACTATAATTCCTTACTTGAGCTACTGAATTTGTTTTTCTTGCTGGAATCCTTGTGCTGCCCTGTCTCCCTTAACATTTTTGTCAAATATATTTTACTTTATTTGTTTCGGACAAACTTTATTGATTTGTCATTGACATACAATAAGCTGCACACATATGAAGTGCATAACTGTCTTAAAAGAAGTATACATCTGTGAAACCATCAGGTATAGATACAAAATCAAGGTAATAAACATTATCATATTAACATATAACCACAAAAATCAAGGTACTAAACATATCCACTACGGGCAGAAGCTTCCTTTTGCCATTTTGTAACTTGCTCCTCCCTCTCTTCTTCCCTGCCCAGCGAACCACTAAATTGATTTCTGTCCCCAGAGATTAGTTTGCATTTTGTAGTATTTTATGCAAGTTGAATCATACAGCGCATGATCTTTGTGTCCAAGTCTTTGTATGAAAATATGCTGTCATTTCCCTGGGTAAATAACAATACATGGAGAGTCTAAATTATAAGGTAGTTTATGCATAACTTTTTAAAAACTGCTAAACCTTTTCCCAAATTGGTTGTATTATTTTCCATGACACTAACAGCATGTGAGAACTCTATTTCTTCAATATCCTAGACAACGCTTGCTATGGTCAGTCTTCACTTTTAGTCATTCTACTCTATGTGCAGTTATATTTCATTGTGGTTTAAATTTGCATTTCCAGAATGACTTACAGACTGAGGACATTTTCATATGCTTATATGACATCTATATACCTTCCATAGAGAAGTGTCTTTTCAAATATTTCCCTTTTTTGTTAGGTTGTTTTCTTCTTACTGATTTTTGAGCGTTCCTACATATTTTGAGTTCAAGACATTTATCAGATGTGAGTTTTCCATAGATAATTCTCCCAGTCTGTGATTTGTCTTATTCTTCTAATATCGTCTTTGAAGATCAAGGGTACAGTTTTCAATTTGTTATTTTAAGATTTGTGCTTTTGATATCACATATCACATGTAAGATCAGGGTAATATAGATATATTCCTATTTTTTCTAAAATTATGGTATATCTATTACTTTAAGTTTTCTCCAGTTTACTCACTTGCATTTTATAGACTTCAAATTGCTTATATCCTATAACCTTCAGAAATTCACTTCCTTTTTCTGATCAGATTTTATAGATTTCATTAGTTTTTCTACATAGACACATGTTGGTGAACATGTTGGTGAACACAGTTTTAATTCTTATTTTCCAATTTCAGTCAGTTTCATCCCTTTTACTTGCCTTATTGCACTGAGTAGAACTTCCAGATTTGAATAGAAAGAGTGACATTCTGGGGCGCCTGGGTGGCTCAGTCGGTTGAGTGTCCGGCTTCAGCTCAGGTCATGATCTTATGGTTATTGAGTTTGAGCCGTGTGTCAGGCTCTGTCCTTACAGCTCAGAGCCTGGAGCCTACTTCAGATTCTGTGTCTCCCTTTCTGTCTGCCCCTCCCCTGCTTTCCCTCGGTCTCTCTCTGTCTCTCAAGTGAATAAACATTAAAAAAAAAATTTTTTTTAAAGAAAGAATAACATTCTTACCTTGCTCCTGATTTCAGGAGAAATTAATTTAGGTTTTCTTCCAAAGTAAATAATTTAATTATTAATTTAATTATTCCTTAATGCTAATAATAATTTAAAAATAAATAAATTGTTCTGAAATTAAAATAATCTATCATGAAACATGATGTCACCTATAGATGACCTTTATCAGGTTTGAAGAAGCTCATTTCTATTCCTAATTTGCCTAGAGTTCTTTATTTTTCTAGAAATGAATGTTGATTTTGTCAATTTTTTTCCTGGATCTATTAAGATGTTCATATGTTGTTATTCTTTTTTGTTTAATTATTAGTGGATTGAAATGATGAATATTAATAATTTTCAAATCACAATTCAACCTTGCATTACTGTGTTAAACATGACTTGATCATTATCATTAATTGTTTTTATATATTATAGGATTCTGTTTTCTTCTAATGAATTTTGTTTGGCTTTAGTATCATTGTAAATACAAAATGAGTTGGAAAAAGAGTCACTCTATTTAGATATATAAAAGAATGTGTGTAAACAGTATTTCAGTGTTTACGTATGCAGTTATCATTTCAATGGTTCTTATTCCTGTTTGTAGATCTATGTATTCATCTGATAACACTTCCCTTCTATTAAAATGGCATCCTTTAATAATTCTTGCAATACAGGTTTACCAGTGATGAATACTTTCAGTTTATGTTTATCTGAAAATATCCTTTAGGAAGGATATTTTAACTGAGTATGAAATTATAGGTTGATGGCTTCTTGTTTTTCTTCTTTTACTATTTCAAAATATGGCTCACTTTCTTCTCATTTACATTGTTTCTGATGAGAAATTGGCTTATAAAGCTGATTAATCTTTGTCTCTCTGTCTCTATCTCTGGGTGCTTTTAAGATTTTTAATTTTTATTGGCTTAAAGAATCTTGATAACTATGTGTCCTGATGTGTCTTGGGTTTTTTTAGATTTTTTAAAATATATATTTTTTAATTTATTTTGAAAGGGTGGTGGTCAGAGAATGGGAGAGAGAGAATCCCAAGCAAGCTCCATGCTGTCAGCACAGAGCTTGATGCTGGGCTCAGTCTCACAAACCATGACATTATGATCCGAGCCAAAATCAAGAGTGAGACACTAAATTGACTGAGCCACCCAGGCACCCCTGTGTCTTGATTTTCTACTTTGCTTCTTGAATCCATGGGCTTAAACCTTTTATCAAATTGGAAAATTTGGAGGTTTTTTTTTTCTTTCTTCTTTTCCACATTCTGCTCCTCTTTGGGGAGTCCTATTACACATGTATTAGGTCTCTTGAATTTTTCCCAGAGATCACTGATCCTCTGTCTATGGAAAGTCTCTCTGTACAGTATGCTGGGGCAATAGCAGGGCTCATCTCATTTGTTTGCTATCTTTCAGTGATTACTATTTGTTTTTTCCAGGTGTCTGGTAGTGAAAAAATTTTATATATATTATATGTTGCATATATTATAAACTGTATAGTTATGCGTATAGTTATAATTATATGTTATATATTTTATGTTATATATGTTATATATATATAGTCATTATTATGCATTTATTATTATTATTTACTTTTGGGGAAGGAGAAGGTAAACACTATGTATTTTCTACCATCTTTGTCCAAAGTGCTAATAGTATCCTTATAAGGCAAGCAGTCACACATCTCTCTAGTCAAAATTCATCAATGACTCTCACCTACCTAAGAGGCAAAATCAAGTTTGTAACAATGACCTCACAATCCTATACAGTATAGCCTTCCCCATCATTATCTATGTGGTCTTGTTTCTCCCTATTGCTAGCTTTGCTCCAGCCACATTGACCTTTCTTATGTCACTGAAGCATTTCAGTCACTCTATTTTTTGTGTCTTTACACTGACTAATATCTCTATGTGAATGTTTTCTCCTTTCTCTTCCTCACCTCACCTCCTTGGCTACTACCTCTCCAGCAAAGATTTTCTCATGTGTCACTTTTCTGTGAAGTTAACCTTGACATTATCTTATTGAAAATTGCAAGTACCTTCTCTTCTACTTTTCTGATTCACATTGCCATGTTCTACATTTATTTCCTTAGCACTTATCACATTGTTCCACACTAATTTAAGAGGCTAATGACTTAGTCATTTTCCATCTTCACTCTCATGACCACACTCTTACCAGGAGGTAAGTTCTAGAAGGACAGGTTTGGTTTTGGTTTTTGTTTTTGTTTACATGCATCTCTGCCCAAAACACATCTGCTGCAGTTGTGCTACAATTTTTTAATGATTAAATCATGAATCCTATAATTTTATAGGACCATTGCTGTGTATTACAAATGCAGATGAATAGCTTCACTATTACTATCAAAGGTTTAAAACCTAATGGAGGAAACTGAGAACTTAACCAACAATGAGATAGAGTGGAGGATGTTTGCAAACTCTATTCCATGACAGGATATGATCTCCTTGAGGATGGTAAATTCCCCTGCGGATGAGCGATTTGCATGTAATAGCTGCCTACAAATCTTAATGTGTTTATTCTAAATTAATCTCTTCTAGTCTTGTTATATCATATGCACTTCCTTCACGTAAAGATTTCTTAGAGGAACAGAGAAGAGCATAGGTATAAAATTTCCCATTACCAGCAGGCACAATGCCATGAATAGAGATTTGAGCACTAACTGTAAGCCCCAGGTATAATTAGGAATAAGGAGTTTATATGGCACTGTGTTGAGGCCTCCTGCAAACAGCCAGCACCCGCATGACAGCCATGAGAGTGAGCCATCTTGGAGGTAGAGACTTTATCCTTAGCCAAGCCTTCAGATGAATGTAGGCCCACATGACATCTCAACTTCAATTTAAGATGAGAGACTAAAGCTGGTTCAGCTCAGCCAAGGTATACTCTAGTGTCTGATATACAGAATCTGTGTGATATGATATATGATATGATATGATAAATGTTTATATTTGTTTTAGGCCACTACATTTTGAGGTGACCTGCTGTGCAACAAATAATAACTAATATTCATGGGGAAAAAGAATTAGAATATTTAAATTATAAGCTTCATTGGATTATATGAGGCTAGAATTGGGGAAAGAGTATCAGTGCTAGGGTTGTTTGCTCTTTTCTACCCATAGCCTGGATTTTTGAGGAACTAGGGCAAGGATAAATCTACTGAGAGAGAAGTAAAATGTGTGGTTTCTGAAGACCAGATAAAGTAGGAAGTGAGGCTGAATATTGGACAGGTACTTTCGATAACACAGGAAGCTAAATCTTGTAGTAAGTACAAAAGGCTTTACCAAGGTGCAGATAGGTCAAAATATTTAAGATCACATTCCTAATAATACACACCATTCATTGTGCAAGGCTTCACAGGGCTCCTAACATGTGCTGGGCTCCATAGTAAGTACTGAGTAAGTGCATTGCAATGAGATGAGAAAGACTCAACATTCATGCCAAACTCCCAGATCTCATGCTCAGCATTTTTTGAGTAGCTAGCACTGAAAAGACATATGTCTGCTTCGGGGATGCATGGATAAGCTTTCAGATACCACCCTCACCTCTCACCTCTCCTTGACTGGACCTGTCTAAAGAAAGAGTTCCATGTTCATTTCTTTCACCAAGTTCTATCTCTTTTGCATAGCATCGAGTTGATCTGGCTTTGTGATTTCGCTTTACCTTACAATATTCTTTCTTTGATTGCCTCCCAGACTCAAGCATGAAAGAGGGGATTAGTCTGCATAATGATTTCCCCCTGGACTAAACGAAGGGACTAGTCTGCATAACTTACCCAAAATACCTGTTTTCCAGTGCCATAGCCTCTCATGTTTTTTTATAATGAGGGAAATGCAAGATGAAACAGCTAACTTGAAAACAAAATCCAAAAATTTAGTCAAAGGAAGATAAAGTATATAGAGGAAAAAATGGATAGATACTGTTTCAGGAATATAAAATAGCTATGTTTTATACAGACTTTACAACGGACCTTCAGTCATGATTATAAATGGGTTTTGTTTGTGAAATCCTTTAGTTCTCCAAAAAGTTTTATGAAGTGCAACTTATTCTAATCCCCATTGGCCAGATGAGAACAAGCAAGGCACAGGGAGGTTAAATAATATTCCCAAGG
This sequence comes from Panthera pardus, assembly GCF_024362965.1. Classification (NCBI taxonomy): domain Eukaryota; kingdom Metazoa; phylum Chordata; class Mammalia; order Carnivora; family Felidae; genus Panthera; species Panthera pardus. The sequence goes on along the minus strand of NW_026526754.1, from coordinate 3,947,666 downwards.
TTTCACAGGTATAACATAGGTCCTGGGATTTGGATCTTCATAGACTGACTGCAGCAACCAACTGCCTGCTTAACTACTCTACCTTTATAGAGATTTAGAATGCTCACAGTGTACTTGTATGAGCTTGCTGTACATGGAAAGGAGACGGATGAATCTGCATTTTACTTCCAGTGAATTATCATTCATCTGTGTCTATACCTCCTGTCTGTTTCTCTTTCAAATTAAATATTTACTTTGGAGCACATTTTTTTTTTTTAATATATGAAATTTACTGTCAAATTGGTTTCCATACAACACCCAGTGCTCATCCCAAAAGGTGCCCTCCTCAATACCCATCACCCACCCTGCCCTCCCTCCCACCCCCCATCAACCCTCAGTTTGTTCTCAGTTTTTTTGTTTTTTTTTTTTAATTTTTTTTTCAACGTTTTTATTTATTTTTGGGACAGAGAGAGACAGAGCATGAACGGGGGAGGGCAGAGAGAGAGGGAGACACAGAATCGGAAACAGGCTCCAGGCTCCGAGCCATCAGCCCAGAGCCTGACGCGGGGCTCGAACTCACGGACCGCGAGATCGTGACCTGGCTGAAGTCGGACGCTTAACCGACTGCGCCACCCAGGCGCCCCATGTTCTCAGTTTTTAACAGTCTCTTATGCTTTGGCTCTCTCCCACTCTAACCTCTTTTTTTTTTTTTTTCCTTCCCCTCCCCCATGGGTTTCTGTTATGTTTCTCAGGATCCACATAAGAGTGAAACCATATGGTATCTGTCTTTCTCTGTATGGCTTATTTCACTTAGCATCACACTCTCCAGTTCCATCCATGTTGCTACAAAAGGCCATATTTCATTTTTTCTCATTGCCACGTAGTATTCCATTGTGTATATAAACCACAATTTCTTTATCCATTCATCAGTTGATGGACATTTAGGCTCTTTCCATAATTTGGCTATTGTTGAGAGTGCCGCTATAAACATTGGGGTACAGGTGCCCCTATGCATCAGTACTCCTGTATCCCTTGGATAAATTCCTAGCAGTGCTATTGCTGGGTCATAGGGTAGGTCTATTTTTAATTTTCTGAGGAACCTCCACACTGCTTTCCAGAGCGGCTGCACCAATTTGCATTCCCACCAACAGTGCAAGAGGGTTCCTGTTTCTCCACATCCTCTCCAGCATCTATAGTCTCCTGATTTCTTCATTTTGGCCACTCTGACTGGCGTGAGGTGGTATCTGAGTGTGGTTTTGATTTGTATTTCCCTGATAAGGAGCGACGTTGAACATCTTTTCATGTGCCTGTTGGCCATCCGGATGTCTTCTTTAGAGAAGTGTCTATTCATGTTTTCTGCCCATTTCTTCACTGGGTTATTTGTTTTTCGGGTGTGGAGTTTGATGAGCTCTTTATAGATTTTGGATACTAGCCCTTTGTCCGATGTGTCATTTGCAAATATCTTTTCCCATTCCGTTGGTTGCCTTTTAGTTTTGTTGGTTGTTTCCTTTGCTGTGCAGAAGCTTTTTATCTTCATAAGGTCCCAGTAATTCACTTTTGCTTTTAATTCTCTTGCCTTTGGGGATGTGCCGAGTAAGAGATTGCTACGGCTGAGGTCAGAGAGGTCTTTTCCTGCTTTCTCCTCTAAGGTTTTGATGGTTTCCTGTCTCACATTCAGGTCCTTTATCCATTTTGAGTTTATTTTTGTGAATGGTGTGAGAAAGTGGTCTAGTTTCAACCTTCTGCATGTTGCTGTCCAGTTCTCCCAGCACCATTTGTTAAAGAGACTGTCTTTTTTCCATTGGATGTTCTTTCCTGCTTTGTCAAAGATGAGTTGGCCATACGTTTGTGGGTCTAGTTCTGGGGTTTCTATTCTATTCCATTGGTCTATGTGTCTGTTTTTATGCCAATACCATGCTGTCTTGATGATGACAGCTTTGTAGTAGAGGCTAAAGTCTGGGATTGTGATGCCTCCTGCTTTGGTCTTCTTCTTCAAAATTACTTTGGCTATTCGGGGCCTTTTGTGGTTCCATATGAATTTTAGGATTGCTTGTTCTAGTTTCGAGAAGAATGCTGGTGCAATTTTGATTGGGATTGCATTGAATGTGTAGATAGCTTTGGGTAGTATTGACATTTTGACAATATTTATTCTTCCAATCCATGAGCAGGGAATGTCTTTCCATTTCTTTATATCTTCTTCAATTACCTGCATAAGCTTTCTATAGTTTTCAGCATACAGATCTTTTACATCTTTGGTTAGATTTATTCCTAGGTATTTTATGCTTCTTGGTGGAGCACATTTTTAAATGTCATATCTTGTATGATCTCTGAATTAGCCTTAAAACTTTTTCATGCTGCTTGCAGTTGGGCAAGAAATTCTGTGTTGGAACTTTGGACAACAATACAGTATGGAATTGATGAGCTGGAAATTGACATTTCTTTTAAAAATAATTTGGTGTTTATGGATACTTCTGGTCATTTCCTACAGGGTTAAGATGTTATATTTTTTGAGAAAGATAATGCAATTCATTCTAGTATAAGAAATAATAAGATCTCAAGATAGCAAATAGGTCCATGCCTACTATGTTTCTGAATACATTTTGGATAAAATTTGCATTTAAATTGTTATTATTATTATTATTATTATTATTTCTTAAAGCCAGTTATAAATGGGAATCTTATTCTTCAGTATTCAGTATTAAGAAGGCAAAAAAACATATATATATATACATGTGTGTGTGTGTGTGTGTGTATACATACACACACACACACATATACATACATATATATACATATATATATACATATATATATATATATATATATATATATATATATATATGTTCCAGATTCAGCTTTTCCAAAAACAATTTTGTAAAATTGGGTAGTTCACTCCCCTCTCAGTTAACTTGTCTTTAAACAGGCCAGCATGGACTAGCTTGGGAAGACATAAGCAGGATTGTAACAACCTATATAATGACCCTTTTGTAGGAGAGGTAACTATCCACCTTTCTATTAGTTATTGACAGGGACAGGTGATAGTGGAAGTATTAACTATTTTGCCTTAATATTTTGAAGAGACTTTGACTTCATGTGGCAATGTCTGAGTAATTTTCCATAATAATATCCATATTATATAGGATCCTTTATAGTTTCTGGCATTAGACCATTATCACTTTTTTTCTGTGACATTAGTATTTCCTCTTCAAATTTGTATGCCTTATCTTTATTAATATTTATGCTTTTTTACTTTGTGAAATTTGGAGATAAACCACATCCTAAGTGCTTAATCAGATGCGTTGTTGAACCAGAAGCCTAATATTTTATTTCTGATTCTGCCATTTTCATCTTATACTCTTGTGACATAATGACTCTACACTCAGCTTTTATTTTCATTTTTGTCTTTACTTACTATATATTTTTTTATCTTTTAGTTTACTTCTTAGGGCAGAAGTTTCAGCCTTAATTCTCCTATACTTGATTGATTTCTCCTATTTCATTTCAGCACTGAGTACTGACCATTGTAGCAAATAGAGACAATAATTATATTGATGATAAGTATGTATTCAGCACTTGTTCTGGTGACACAACCTATGTGAATGTTACTATATCACATGGTTTGATTCTTAAATGAGTCCTCTTGAAGAAGAAACAAAATCCGCAAATGTTGTTATACACACACACACACACATACACACACACACAAACTCACAGAAATTAGTGATAGGTCTTACGAACAAAAGCACAATCTGCTTCATCTGCTTTGGTGCTACCATTTACATCCCTTGGTTTACTAGTTTAGTGAGAGATATCACATGACTTACAGATACTGGAGAGACAAAAATGCCATCTAATATTTCAGTTTTGATATCCCTTTTCATGTAATAAGTCATTGTGTTTTTCAGAGAATTGACCACTGTGTTGTATCTGTTTAATCTTTGAAACAGCCTTATACTGTGGGCAACACTTGTGATGTCATGTTCACCTTACAGTTCAGAAAGCCGACTAAGAGCTACCACAAACATTCCCTAGAGTGCTGGAAACAGGGCCATGTTTACCTGGTTCAAACTCCAGTGTGCCACCTAGCTATTGTTGAGTAGTTCACATTTGGGGAAAGGAAGAAAGTGAGTGTTATTCAACTTGCATTTTCAGATACATCTGCTGTGGAAGGCATGTGGAGGACATCGCACCAACAAAAAATAAGACCAATATCGTGACACTTACAACTTAATATGAAATAGTTCTCATCATTTAATACAGATAAGAGTTCTGTTAATGATTCAAATTATGGAAGAAAAAAAAAGATAGAACAAGATTAATGCTTTCAATGAGTCACCAGCAACTAAATACACTAATATGTTTTGGTTCTAAGTAAAGACTTTGTTTGCTGGTTTTTGACGGTGCTCTCCAAAAAGTCTGTGTCTATTGATATCCAAGGATTTTGAAAAAAAAATAAGAAAAGAAAAGAAAAGAAAAGAGAAAACCTCTGAAAAGATAAAGTCAAGCAATTTGAAGCTCTATTTTATGGGCAAAGTATATACTTTATATTGTTTTTATAGCAGAATTTAATAAAGTTACTTGAATTGTTTCTTATAAATATAGCCCCACTGAAGAAAATATGCTTAACATTCAATAGTATAAAATACAGTTTAATTTATATCCTAAATGCTGAAAATATCATTAGTTGTCAACTTTATTAAGTCAGTTAAAAGTGCCAGTTGTCTTCTTTCTTTGTCATTTTATGCCGACATTCCATATAGGAAATTTCCCTTGATGATTTTTTGGATGTGTGCTACACATTTTGGATGTGTGGTAACAATTGTAATATTGTTATTACTTAACAATAATCTAACCATCTCAAAAGACTTCTCAAATTTCATATAAAAATCAATGTTTTCAAGGGCATAGCACTGAAAAGATATTAGACTTTGGAAAAGTCTAATTTTGTAGGGCTAAACAAAATGCAATCAACATAGAGCATTGGGTAAAAGTATTAAAAACCTCAAGTGTGAAGAAGGTAGGGTATCCTAATTAACAAAGGACAGATGTTGATTTATATGAAAATAAGGATGCAAAATCAGAAATGTGTAGCACAATTACACAGAGAACAGTTCAAGGAACCACTGGCAGAGAACAAGTAACCCTTGAATTTCACGTGAGATCTTCTTAGATCTTATTATTTCTTTCTAAAGATTTAAACAAAAAATTTAAAAAACCAAATCCTATGATGGTTATTAAATGTTTGCTAAAGGAGATGATTCTTGAAAAATAAGGAGTTAGAAAAGAAGACAAACGGGCAAAGACACTGCTGGTAAAGGCAATATAATGCACAGATGTACAGTTACATGGTAGAATTTTTGATGTGTTTAATTGCAGTCATTAAGCTGGCACTCCTCGGGTTGGGGTGTGTGTGAGAAGCTTACTGTTGTCAGTTAATTAAGACCTATAAAATTAACGTCAAGACCTATTCAAAGCGTAAATTGATAAAGACCCTCCAAAGACATTTAAATATATTGACAGGAGGTAAGGAGTCCCACAGGAATTTTATGCAGTAAAGTAATATGTTCATACATGTAGTGGGTAGAATAGATTGAAGGGATAGGAAAGGGGAATATACATATTGGTTATTAGGTGAATCAACAAGAATCCTTCTTCTATTGCAATTGCCAGAAACAAATTTACACTAGATTAAGGGGGGAAAAGGAGTTTATTCATTAATAAATATAAAAAATCAAAGAGCAAGGGATTCAGGGATTAAGCAATAATGTCAAGATCTAATTTCTCTACCACTGTGTTGGTTAAGATATCAGCTTTTAAAGCATAATGAACTATTCCAAATCTTTAGTAGCTAAAAGAATAAACATTTACATAGTTCATGATTATGCAGGTCAGTAATTTGATCTGGCTAGCCGGGCAGTTCTCATCTCAGCTGACCTTGCCTTTTGGTCACAGTTCCATTGTAAATCATCTAGGGGTCTTTGCATCTTGAGGTTTGCTGGCTATCAGCTGAAGCTACAGGAATGATTGAGTCACATGTCCAGCATCTAGCAATCTAATTCTGGGCTTGATCACATGAACCCTAGCAAGGTTCCACAAGCAAGAACAGAAGACAAGGCATTTTGAGGTCTAGAATTAGGCTTGGTACTGGCCCAGTGATATTCATGCCTCATTCTGTTAGTCAAATAAAGTCACAAGTCTAGTATAGGTTGAAGGGGTTTGCGGAAATTGACTAGTTTTAACTGTGGGAGTTATAAAGTAACATTGTAGAGAGGAATAGATATAAGGAAGGGCATATTTGAGCCAGTTAGGCAAATAAAAACATCACAGCCGTTTGTTTCTCTATCTTTAAATGGTGTTCTTAGCACCTTCTGTGCTTTGAAATAAAAAATGGATGTTGAATTTTAGCTTTAAATCTTTTCTTCTCTGAATAGAGTATTGTTTTATTTTGCTGAACGTCTTAGTCTGCTTGGGCTGTCATAACAAATAACATAGATTGTGTTCCTTAAACAGAAATTTATTTCTCACTGTTGTGGATACTGGAAAGTCTGAGATCAGGGTGCCAGCATGATCAGGTTCTGGTAAGAGCCCTCTTCCTGGTTTGCAGGTTGATGTATTCTTGCTGTGTCCTCACATGGCATGAGGAGAGGAAGAGAGAGAGAGCAAACTCTCTGGTCTCATATGGGTCCCACCCTCATAACCTAATTACCTGCCAAATGCCCCACCTCCAAATACGATCATATTTGGGATCAGGATTTCAATATATGAATACAGGGGTGGGAGACAAAAACATTTAGTCTATAGAACTGGGCTATTTAAACAACCTCTGTCTTTGTCTGAATCAGACTTTGATTCTACAAGTCTGGGTAATATATTTCTCTTAAATGGGGGCGAGGGTGAATTTTGGAGAAAGCCTTTGTCAGTCTGTGTGGACTGAGAGTGGGTGAGTTTTTAGACTTGTAGTGAAAACCATACGTTCTTTCCAAATACAGGAGCATGAAAATAATGCAAATGGAAAATATACACTAAGTGATCTAGTATAAAGAAATTGGTTTTTTTTTGTTCCTTTTTAAAGTTTCCTTATTTATTTTGAGAGAGATAGAGTATACGTGGGAGGGGCAGAGAGAGAGGGAGAGAGGGAGAGTCCCAAGCAGGCTCTACATTAACAGTGTAGAGCCCAATGCAGGGCTTGAACCCACCAACTGTGAGATCATGACCTGAGCCAAAGCCACTTCACTGACTGAGCCACCCAGGCACCCAATGAAGAAATTCTCAATTACTGTGTTTTTGATGGCAAGAGATTTCTATTTCTATATTCAATTGGTGAGAACAGAAGCATCCACCAGAATGTAATACCTGCAATTAACATATTTGTTCTAAGATTCAATGTTGTCATTTTGCTAATGTTAATCATATTTCTGTTTGACCTGTAATGGTCTCTTTGCTTTATATTCACAAATGACACATCTTTTTGTCTTAATCAGTTACTAACAAATGGGAATACATTTGTAAGGATAAAGCTTTAATGCCTCCTAAAGAGCCCATGCTTCTTACCCGGAACCCAATACAGGTTCCTATTTTCCTTTGTCTGGCTTTCTTGCCAACCCTTGATAACGCCACATCTCAGATGGTCTCTGACTTTTAAATTCCATTTTGTTATGGTATGTCACTATCAACCACGTTTGGCTCTAGATCTCTGGTGATCTGTACTTGGTTTGGTGGACATCTTACCCTCCCCATCACCTAAACCTGGTTCATATTTATTCCTTTGTTCCTAGTGATATTCAAAGGGATGGAAACTATCTCATTTTTTGCATCATACTAGAATTTTTAGGCCCCTGTATATCATTTTTCATGTCTGTCATACCTGAAATGGACATAAAGTGCAGCCACTATTTCTTCATTCCTTAAATCAGACTAAATATCTAGTACTAACAGCAGTGCATTCTGAGTAGCAAATGTTCAATAATTGTCTCAAGAATTTAGTTTAACAAAAGATTACAAGAACTATAAACAATGACTCTCCTCCATGAAGTTAATAATAATTCTCTGCTGTTGGAGATAGCAGACTCTGATCAGTCTTTAGCCATTTGCCTGTAAGGTGTGAGAAAATGGTGCCAAAATATACTTCAGGATAAGACGAACTCAGCAATTAATGTGATATGATCTCAGTATTTGTTCTCCATGTATTAAAATTTGGGGGAATATTTTTTAAGGTAGTATGTCTTAGCTCTGATAATATTTCTGTCTAAAGTAATGAGTGTTTATGTTTTGATTTTTTTTATACTTCACTAGAGTACTGTGTTTGATATTGCTCAAATATTACTGAGATTTCGTATGTTATGTTCAGATAGCTGTCTTTTGAAAATGGAATTCAGGGTGCCTGAGTGGTTCAGTTGGTTAAGTAACCAATTCTTGCTTTCAGGTAAGGTCATGATCTCCCAGTGGAGAGATGGAGCCCCGAGAGTCGGGCTCCACCACACTGGGCATGGAGATTGCTTAAGATTCTCTCTCTCCTTCTCCCTCTGACCCTGCTTGAGCTCTCTCTCTCTCCCTCTCACAAAACAAAAAAAAACAACAACAAAAAAATGGAACTCAATACATTTTTCTTTATAGCTTATATATATATATTATATGTGTATATATATATATATATGTATATATATATATATATGTATATAATTTTTTTAAAGAGATGGTGAGAAGGGGAGGGGCAGAGAGAGAGAGGGAAACAGAGAATCCCGAGCAGACTCCATGCTGTCAGTGCAGAGCCAAAGGCAGGGCTCAAACTCACGAACCAGGAGATCATGACCTGAGCTGATGTCAAGAGTTGGTCACTTAACCAACTAAGCCACGCAGGCACCCCTCTCTGTAACTTTCTAATTAAAATTCTGTTTTTATATTGTATAGACACGTTCTTTTTGATATCTATTCTTCATCAATGATCCATCAGCTCCATGAATCAGGGGCTGTATTTGCTATGTTTTGTACATTATTTATATATAGAAATTATATATACATAATGCACAGGGCATTTTGAATGTATATATGAATACTCATTAAGTATTCATTGATTTTTTATTAGGCATCAAGAGTTATGTTAGATGAAGGGAAGAGAGCCAAAAACAAGGTGTATGGTCTTGGTTCTTATAACTTTATAAATAATAGAGGACTATAGTGTTCTGATTACTACCTAAATTAAGACGATATGACAAGGCCTCTTTCTTTGAATGAATCTAATATGGAAATGGACAATCACCATGCCACACACTGTGAGCTTACAGAGTCATGTGAAAATATTCTTATATGACAGAAAGAAATAGTTTTTGTATGCCTGAGGAGGTCAAAGAGAAGAGAGGCCAAATATAACTTGAAAATCTATGTAGGCTTTGTCAAATAGGACACGGCAGATAACAGCACTATTGTATAGTGGACACATATATGCCCCTGTCTGTATGTGTAGGGGAGTGAAAGTGAATTTGAAAATAATGAGATGTGATTTAGTTCTATTAGTCTGTTAGCAGCCCATTACTATAGGGCCTACAAAATATGCAGTGTGACTTTATCCTAAAGTTAATGTGGGACTTTTAAAGGAAACATTTGGTTTTCATTGCAGAAACTGAGTAGATATTTGGAAAGTATACTCCCTTGATAAAGTACTAGAAAGCTAACAACCTATTTTCCTCTCACTTACCTTTTCAAATCACACAAAATATATTCTACTTAAGGAGTCCGATCAAATAGAACAAAAACAATAATAAAAAATTCCAAATACTTGGTGTAAAGAAGTATTGATTATAAATGGAGAAAATATAATAGGCAATAAATACTGTAGTGACTATAAATCATTTCAGATATTGTAAAGCCAAGACTTGGTAGGAAGAAATATCTGCAACAGACTAAGTTAAGATCAAGTTAGAAGACAGTAGAATGGCAAGTCATGAATTAGTGATGGGTATAACTGGAAAAGATTGAAAGGAATCACTGTGGTTAGTAAATGATAAAATACATAATACTTACGTGATGTTGAATCAATGCTTCTTGGATCATTAGTCCATATATATTCAGGTTTCTCTGCCCATTGAAATCAATATTTTTACTGCTTTGGGGCATCAAGCTCAAGCAAATGGTCCATTGCTAATGTCTGAATTTTAAATTTTGTAGACAGATTTGTCTACAGTGAATCAATTGTCTTGAAAGTAGGCTCTGTGGATAAATAACAAAGTTTTTAATACTACAGTTTTTTTTTTACTAATCAAGATAAAAGAGCCACAAACTAGGGAAGAAGATATAACACATTTATAATCTAATGGCAGGCATAAAGTCCTCCTAGTTCTAGATGCTAAAAATAGAAGAAAAAGGAGGAGATGGAAGGATTTGCACCTATCATCCATCCCTGTGGTCAATTCTGTAGACTGGCAATTTGGCTGCACAGTTGGACAGGTTTTCTACTGGTTTTGGCTGGATTGACTCATACATTTGTCTTCAGGCAAAGGTCAGAAATCTTATTCATATATCTGACAGTTGGCTGGCATGGGACTGACTGTTGCCAGGGGATGGGGGCTAGGTCATATGTCTCACATCTTATAGCAAACTAGCCTGTATTTGTGCACATACTGGTGGATGCAGAGTTTCTATGTGTATCAAGAGTAGAAATTGCACTACGAGGTATTTATCCAAAGGATGCAAAAATGCTGATTCAAAGGGACATATATGTACCCTAGTGTTTATAGTAGCACTATCAACAATAGTCAAATTATGGAAAGATCCAAGATGTTCATTTACTAATGAATGGATAAAGGAGATGTGGGGTGTGTGTGTGTGTGTGTGTGTGTGTGTGTGTGTGTGATGGAATATTACTCAGTGATCAAAAATAATTAAATCTTGCCATTTGCAACAACATGGATGGAACTAGAAAGTGCTAAGTGAAATAGTCATTTAGAGAAACACAAATGTCATATGACTTCACTCATGTGGAATTTAAGAAACACAACATATGAACATAGGGGAAGGGAAGGTAAAATAAGATAAAAACACAGAAGAGACTCTTAAATACAGAGAACAAGCTGAGCTTTACTAAGAGGGGAAGTGGTGGGGCGCCTGGGTGGCGCAGTCGGTTAAGCGTCCGACTTCAGCCAGGTCACAATCTCGCGGTCCGTGAGTTCGAGCCCCGCGTCAGGCTCTGGGCTGATGGCTCAGAGCCTGGAGCCTGTTTCCGATTCTGTGTCTCCCTCTCTCTCTGCCCCTCCCCCGTTCATGCTCTGTCTCTCTCTGTCCCAAAAATAAATAAAAAACGTTGAAAAAAAAAATTAAAAAAAAAAACAAAAAAAAACTAAGAGGGGAAGTGGTTACAGGATGGGCTAAATGGGTGAAAAGCATTAGGGAGGGCACTTGTTGGGATGAGCACTGGGTGTTGTATGTAAGTAATGAATCACTAAATTCTACTCCTGAAACCATTATTACAATGTATGTTAAATAACTTGGATTTAAATAAAATTTTAAAAAGAGCATTATTTGTTAATCATCAAAGAGTAGAAGTAACCTAAATGTCTATCTATTAATTAATGGATAAACACAAAATGGTATATCCATATAATGGAGTATTATTCAGCAGTTAAAAAAAAGTACTGATACATACTAGAACCATAGATGAACCTTGAAAACATGCTAACTGAAGGAAGTCAGTCACAGAAGACTATACACAGTATTCTATATCCCCAGGGATACTTAAGACTCCCAGTGGATGCCTAAAACTGCAGATAGTACTAAACCCTATAAATGCTATGTTTTTTTCATATACATATGTATATATATATATATATGTAATAATATTTAACTTATAAATTAGACACAGTAAGAGATTAACAACAATAATAATGAAATGGAAAAATTATACTGTAATAAAAGTTATATGAATATGGTCTCTAAAAATGTTATACTGTACTCACCCTTATTCTTGAGATGATAAATGCTTATGTGATGAGATAAAGTGAATGGTATTAGGCTACCACTGACTTGACCATATGACAGAAGGAGGATGCTCTGCTTCCAGACTGTAACTGAAACCACAGATAAGGAGGAATACTGTATTCTATGATTTCATTTATATGAAATATCTAGAATAAGCAATCCAGTAGAGACAGGTTAGAGATTGTTTGGAGCTGGGGAAGGTGAGGGGAAATGGGGGATGACTGCTAATGGATATAGATATATTTTAAGAAGTGTGTGACAAAAATATTCTAAAATTGGATTATGGTGGTGGCTATGCAACTATAGTTATACTAAAATTGCTGAACTATACATTTTATTTTTTTCAAGTTTATTTATTTATTTTGAGAGAGAAACAAAGACAGTGTGACATGGGGAGGGGAAGAGAGGGAGACAGAGAATCCCAAGCAGGTTCCGCACTTTCAGCATGGAGCCTGATGTGGGGCTCAAACCCATGTAACCATGAGATCACCTGAGCTGAAACCAAGAATCAGATACTTAACCAACTGAGCTACCCAAGTGGCCCATTAAATGAGTGAATTTTGTGATACGTGAAATGTCACTCAATAAAGCTATTTAAAAAAATAAGTAGAAATTACAAGGTGTCTTGAGATCTCATATCCCCATTTTGTCTTTCTGTTGGTCAAAGTTTAAACCCAAATTCAAATTTAAGGAAAGAAGCCTCCACCTCTTAATTGAAAAAGCTAGAAAGTATTATGCTTATATTTTTTATTGCCTTCTGATGTTTCCTTTCAAAAAAAAATCCTGATGGAGTCATTAGGATCTCAGTAGAAAACACCCCAGAGGCTCCTCCTTCTCCCACTGGCAATAAAAATATCAAAGCTAGAAAACTCCCTGAGTAGATTAACACAAATACATGCAACAAAGCCAGATAGAAGGGAAGATGTGCTTATATATGAAAATTAAAAAAATAGTATCTACTGGGGCCCCGGGTGGCTCAGCTGGTTAAGCATCTGGCTTCGACTTAGGTCATGATCTCATGGTTCTTGAGTTCAAGCCCTGCATTGGGCTCTGTGCTGACAGCTCAGAGCCTGGAGCCTTCTTCGGATTCTGTGTCTCCCTCTCCCTCTGCCCCTCCCCTGCTCGTGCTCTGTCTCTTCCTGTCTCTCAAAGATAAATAAACATTAAAAATATATTAAAAAAATAGTATCTACTTTAGTATCTACTTACCTATACATATGCCCAAATTAAAAGAGGAGGAATTGGGGTGCCTGGGTAGCTCAGTTGCTTAAGCGTCTGACTTCAGCTCAGGTCATGATCTCATGGTCCCTGAGTTCGAGCTCCTCCTCAGGCTCTGTGCTGTCAGTTCGGAGCCTGGAGCCTGTTTCAGATTCTGTGTCTCCCTCTCTCTCTCTGCCCCTCTGCCGCTCAAGCTCTGTCTCTATCAAAAAATGAATAAACGTTAAAAAATTAAAAAAAAAAAAGAGGAGGAAGAGCTAGAGGAGTATAAGGAAGAGGAAGCTTATGGTAGACATATAAAAATATGAAAAACCTAACAAACCACACCTGCAAATAGTGTATATTGAGTGGTGAGAAACTAGATCATTTTCTTCTACCTTTGGTAACAAGGTAAGGAAGTTCTCCCATTTCTACTCAGCATCACACTAGAAATCCCAGCAGTACACTCAAGCAAGACAAAAGAAAACACATGCAGATTGGAAAAGAAGAACACAAACTGTCTATCTGCAGATATCATGTTGAACTATGGAAAATCTATGCCTGTAAGTCTACATAAAATGATCCTACAGCCAAAAAAAAAATGACAAGGGGAAGGGGGCACCCACAGTGTAAAGCAGATTATAAAAAATGTATCTAACTATATTACACATACGTGGCATATTTAAAGCAATGAAGAATACTTAAAAAAATAGAGTGTTTTAGGGCACTTGGCTAGTTCTGTCAGTAGAGAATGTAACTCTTGATCTCAGGGTTGTGAGTTCAAGCCTCATGTTCAGTTTGGAGTCTACTTAAATAAAAATAAAAATGAAAATAAATAAGGAAAGTTAGTTATTTTTTAAAATAGATAAGTAAGGAAAATGTTAAAATGAATTCTATGCTTATGAATTATTTATATCAATATAAATCATATTTATCTTAATATATAGATAAATAGATACACAGATAAAAAAGAAAAAATAAATATATGTTTATATAGATATATGTGTGTATATACATAGTTTTTCTAACTCTGTTATCTTGGAGTTATCAATGATCTAGAATCATTGACACCCCAGAAGCAATGAGCACACATAGAGTCTAGAATCTAGATCATGGCTTCTAAATAGCATTTTCTAATGAAAAAAAAAAAGACTTCTTGTGGAAAACATCAATTCTAGACTTGGGGAAGGGAACTATAAACTGAGCTTATGCCTGTATATTCTTGTATTGCCAGTAAATACAATGAGGACACAGGAGCCTACCTGAAAGTATTCCTAAAAAGCAGAGATGGAAAAAACAAAGTGAGCAATAAAATAAATAGTGATGGTATTAGATTATGAACAGAAAATAAATAATACCTATGATATATTAATAGTGATGTAAATAAATCATTGAATAAATAATTGACTAAATGACTCAATAAATAAATGAGTTGAGAAGGAATAAAAAGGAAAATAAATTGTAAGTCAGAATAACCTGCAGTTGTAAGTGTCTACACTTTCCCTACTATCTCTGACTAGAAAAAAGACTAGGGATGTAGAAAAAGATGAGAGCAATTTTCTTTTCTTTTCTTTTCTTTTCTTTTTCCACATTTGAGTTGTGTTGTGTAAAATTTCGCTATATAATGTTAGCGTAACTGGAGCTCTAAATGGGTACAGGAGGATGGCTGTGCCTCTAACACAAAGGATATTCCAAAGATATTTGACACTAAGTTTGCCTTTGGGAAGAGCACATCTTTCCTTCCTTCCATCCTTCCTTCCTTCCTTCCTTCCTTCCTTCCTTCCTTCCTTCCTTCCTTCCTTCCTTCCATCTTTCCTTCCATCTTTCCTTCCTTCCTTCCTTCCTTCCTTCCTTCCTTCCTTCCTTCCTTCCTTCCTTCCTTCTTCCTCCCTCCCTCCCTCCCTCTCTCTCTCTCTTTCTCCTTCCTTCCTTCCTTCCTTCCTCCCTCCCTCCCTTCCTTCTCTTCTTCTTTCCTTCCTTCCTTTTTGCTTCTCTCCCCTGTCCCTTTCTTTCACTTTCTCTTTCTTTCTTTCTTTCTTTCTTTCTTTCTTTCTTTCTTTCTTTCTTTTGTTCTCCTTCTTTCCTTCCTTCTTTTCTTTTTTCCTTCCTTCCTTCCTTCCTTCCTTCCTTCCTTCTTTCCTTCCTTCCTTCCCTCCTTCCTTTTCCTTCCCCTTCCTTCCTTCCTTCCTTCCTTCCTTCCTTCCTTCCATCCTTCCCTTCCTCCCTCCCTCCCAATCCCTTTCTTTTCTTTCTTTCTTTCTTTCTTTCTTTCTTTCTTTCTTTCTCTTCCTTTCTTTTTTTCTTTCTTTGTTTTTCTTTCTTTCTCTTTCTTTTCTTTCTTTCTTTCTTTCTTTCTTTCTTTCTTTCTTTCTTTTCTTCCTTTCTGTCTTCCTTCTCTTTTCTTTTTTTCTGTGGATTTAAGTAGAAATGATTTTATTCATAGCTCTTAAATTCAGAGAGATAATGGACCCTTTGATATTTCTCTGAAAGTCTACTAGTTCATAAGATATGGAAAGGATATCTTGAGTTTAAAAAAAAAAGATAGTATTTATCAGTGTGTGTGTGTGTGTGTGTGTGTGTGTGTGTGTGTGTGTTCTCTGGGATTCAAGTAGGTTCTGCAAAGCAGGAGAACTTCTAAAAAACAGTCACTATTTGGTTTTTATTTTTCCAAATGTTCCATCTGACTATATCTTCAAGTTGATTTGAAATGTGCCACATGATCTGTGTCACAATGGTGCCTGAAATTCCATGAAGAGTACTGAAAGTTTATACTTATTTGAAAATCTGTATGGCTGCCTTTGAGAATACAGCATTTGGAGGTGTTGAAAAACATTATGTAAAAAAATATGGTTTTTAAGTTACTGTTTTATATTATTTTTTTCTACTGACACACACAAATGTATTACAGTGTTACATGATGCCCACCTGATTTTAATAGCTAGACCAGCATAAAATAATTGGTTTTAAGTCATTTGTGTAACAAAAACAAACATAATGCAGTTATGGTGATGCAACTGGTACCAAAGAGTTGATTGGAAATGTCAAAAAGGATTTGGTATTGGGGTGGGATTTCTTTACAAAAATAAGCTGACTTATTTTTGTAAAGAAAGGATGATAATATCATTGTCTCTGATTTAATAAAAAATCATTCAGGAAAACATGTTTCTAATGTTACTATGTTTGTTTCTTATTTGGTACAAAGTCATTTCAGTTTGAATATCTCAGGCAGCTTATAAAGTGGTATGTATGATAGATGTCGTGTATTCTTTGGAAATCATTCATCCATGCAAAATAGCAGGTGATAGAAAAACTCAGAATTTAGATAAAAGGACATACTATTTTCTCATAATGAATTTGATATAAATCAGAAGTCAGGGTAGATACCAGGCTTGTCATTTGAAAGGTTGATGATTTGTTTGGTTTCTTGCTACAGATGTTTATCATTCTAACCAAAGAAATATCTTCTAACTTACTTGGAATATATTGTGGCTTAGCCCGAAGAGCTTGAGTCAGGTCTGAAGATATAAATGTATTCCTAATGCAATGTACGTGCCATAAACTGAATGTTTGTGATCCCTTAAAATTTAATATGTGTAAACCTACCCCAAATGAAATAATATTTGGAGCTGGGGACTTTGGGAAGTGATTAGGTCATGAGGGTGGAATCCTCATGAATGGAATTAGTGTCCTTGTAAAATAGATCTCAGGGAGCTCTCTACCCCTTCCGCCAATGAGAGGACACAGTGAGAAACAGCCTTCTAGGAAGCTGAAAGCCCTTGCCAGACCCTGAATCCTTCCATATTTTGATCTTGGACTTTGCAGACTCTAGAGCTGTGAGAATAAATCTCTGTTGTTTAAGCCACCCAATCTATGCTATTCTGTTATGGCAGCAGCCCAGTTGGACAAAGACAGTAGCTATTTGGATTTGAAGATTACTTAAGTCCCCTGGGCTTCTAATTCCTCATCTGTAAAATGGGGAGGGAAACCATGTCGCAATATCTTAAAATAATAATTAGAGGAAAGGCACAATGACAAAGCACTTAATAAAACAAAACGTTATCATAAAGGGATGCTATCTTAATCTAAATAAAGCTTTTAAAAGGATACCAATCTAACATGATGATGAATACTATACATTTCCAAAAAAGAATAACAAGTGTAAACGATTAGTCATAACTGAAAAGCTAAATTAATTCTAAAAATCTTTTGTTATTTAACTGATTTTTTATTTAACATTTAGTCAGCCAAACTATTCACTAGGTATTGTGATAATCTCTAAGTATTTAAGCTTAAATACAATAATCCTCTGTCTTCAAAAACAGTAGTTTAATAGGTAGAGAATTACAACCAGTTTTATGTTATCTGTAATTGATTGTTTTGAATATAAATATGCAAAAATGATACTTTTAATTTTTCATGATCTCTCCATGCTGAAAATGAATAAATATTAAATAATTTTTAATTTATAAAATATAAATTTCCCTTATTAAGAAATGTCAAAGTCATAATTGTATCCAATTTAGACTTCCGTATATATAAATTAAAAATAGTATAGTAGAAGTAGTATCAATAGTAATAGTAATAGGAACAGAAGCAGGAATAATAGTAGGGAAAATTAAATAAAACTTTTATTGAATGAAAATTAAAAAGAGAAGAAAAGGAAGGAAGTGAGGATGGAGGGAACATGCTTTTGTCAAAACTCAGTTGATTAAAAGAAATAAGTTTATTATATTTGTTTTGGTTTATTTGTGGGCTTCCTATTCTGTTAATGTGTTTTTTTTCTTTCACCAATACCATACTGCTTTGATTACTTTGATTATTTTGATTATTATGTTTATAATAAGTCTTGGATTGTGTAATGAGTCCTCCAACTTTTCTTTTTCAGTATTTTTTGTCTGTTGCAGGGTTTTATCATTTCATATAAATTTTAGAATCATTTTGTTAATGTCTACAAAATAACTTGTGGTACCACTGTAACTGACATTTTATTGAATCTTTAGATGAACTGGGGAAGAATTGACATCTTAACAGTACCGAGTCTCCCAAAGCATGAACATGGAGTATCTCTCCATTGTTTATGTATATCTCCATTATGTGAGTTTTGGTAGATTGGGTCAAGGAATGTACCCATTTAATCTAAAGTATAAAATTTGTGAACACAGAGTTGCTCATAGTATTCTTTTTTTAAAATTCTTTTATTTTCTAAGGAATAAGTAGTTATGACCCCTCTTTCATTTCTAAAATGAGTAATTTGTGTCTTCTGTCTTTTTTTATTGATAGCTTGGGTAAAGATTTACCAATTCTAGTGAACTTTTCAAAGATCCTTCAGCTCTTGGTTGTATTGATTTTCTCTACTGTTTCGTTATTTTCAGTTTCATAGATTTCTGCTCTCATTTGGATTTCTTATGTTCTGCTTGCTTTATAGCATGAGTAGGTAGGGGAGGGGTAGATAGAGAGGGATAGAGAGAATCCCAAGCAGCCTCTGTGCTGTCTGTGCAGAGCCCAACACGGGGCTCCGTTCCACAAACTGTGAGATCATGACCTGAGCCAAAATCAAGAGTCAGATGGTCAACCGACTGAGCCACCCAGGAGTCGCTTTATTCTATTCTTTCTTTTTTTTTAATAAATTTTAAAATTTGTATTTATGTATTTTGAGAGAGAGCATAAGTGTAGGAAGGACAGAGAGAAAGAGAAAGAGAGAGAATCTCTAGCAGGTTCCTACCCTGTCAGTACAAAGCTAATGCAGGGCTCAATCTCACAAACAAGATCCTAACCTGAGCTGAAATCAAGAGCCAGATGTTTAACTGACTACCCAGTGCCCCTCCCCACTTTATTCTGTTTTAATAAGGTAATCTAATGCTCTATATTTCCCTCTAAACATCACTTTTACTACATCTTACACATTTTGAAAAGCTGAAGCTCTATTTTCATTTTTATTCAGTTCAAAATAGTTTTCAATTTGTCTTGGGGCTTTTCTCTGACTCACAGGTTATTTAGAAGTGTGTTAAATTTCCAACTATTTGAGGGATTTTTCATCTATCTTTCCTTTATATAGTTCTTGTTTAATTCTTTTGTGGTCTGAGAACATACTTTGAATGACTTCTATTACTTTGAGTTTGTTCAGATGTGATTTGTGGCACAGAAGTTGCTTTACCTCAGTGATTGTTCCATGTAAGATTGAGAAGACTTTGGCTCAACACATCCTCTTAGAGACTTTACCTCCTTATTATCATGAAATGCCCCTTTTTATCTTTAATGATCTTTGTTCTGAAGTCTCCTTTCCTGAAATTATTATAGCCACGCCAGCCACTGTTTTACTAAGGCACACCTGATATTTCTCCATACCTTTATTTTTACCTCATCTGAATATTTACATTTAAAATGAGTTTTTACTTGAATGTTTTTTGTTTTATTTTTGTAATCCAGTCGTACATTCTCTGTATTTTAATTTTTTTCAAAATGATTTGTATTTTGAATTATTTTTTATACAGTTAGATTAATATCTATCATGTTACTAATTGTTTTCTAATTTTAGGCATTTGTTCTCCCTTCTTTTTCTGACATCTCTCATTTTAATTGGACATTTTATACAATTACAGTTTAGCTTCTCTTTTGGTCTATTATCTATACTTATTTATTTTATTTTTTCAGTGATTGCTATAGAGTTTACAGTGAATAGTTTCTTTTTTTTTTATGTTTTTATTTTAGTTCCAGTTAGTTAACATACAGTGTTACATTAGTTTCCGGTGATTCAATACTTCCATGCATCACTGAGTGCTATCAAGTGTTCTTCTTAATCCCCATCACCTATTTAATCCATCCCCCACCCACCTCCCCTCTGGTTACTCAGTTTGGTCTGTATAGTTAGTGTTTCTTGGTTTGCCCCTCTCTCTCTTTTTGTTCCCTATGCCCAGTGTTTTGTTTCGTTAGTTCTGCATGAGTGAAATTTTATGGTATTTGTCTTTCTCTGACTGACTTATTTTGCTTAGCATACTATTCTCTATCTCTATCCACATAGGGCAGGATTTCATTTTTTTTTATGGCTGAGTTATATTCCATTGTGTATATACATCACGTCTTCTTTATCCATTCATCAGTCAAATTCCAGACTTCAAGTTATATTACAAAGCTATAGTGATCAAAACAGTATGGTACTGGCACAAAAATAGTCATATAGATCAATAGAACAGAATAGAAAACCCAGAAATGAACCCACAACTGTATGGTCAACCAATCTTCAACAAAGCAGGAAAGAATGTCCAGTGGGAAATAGTTTCTTCGACAAATGGTGTTACAGTTTACAATATATAGTTCTAACTAACCTAAGCCCACCTTTAAATATGACTACTGCCTCACATTTAGTACAGGAGACTTGTTACAATACCCCTGTTCTTCCCCCCTGCCTCTTGTGAAGAATCACATCTGGATCTGCTTCTGATGATGACTTTATTTTTCACACATTGTTTTTGTTGGTTTGTTTGCCTATTCAGTGAGGTTGGCACTGTATTTATTTACTTATTTATAATGTTTATTTATTTTTGAGAGAGATAGAAAGATTGTGAGCAGGCGAGGGGCAGAAAGAGAGGGAGACACAGAATCTGAAGCAAGCTCCAGGCTCTGAGCTGTCAGCACAGAGCCCAAAACGGGGCTCAAACCCACAAACTGCAAGATCATGACCTGAGTCAAAGTCAGATGCTTAACCAACTGAACCACCCCCAGTGCCCCAGGTTTGCGTTATATTTAATCTTTGATGTAACTAAGGGTGCTGGAGGTTTCAGATTTTTGTAGTGTTGTTTGTTTCTTTGTTTGTTTGCTTTGACCTCCTCTCTTGCCTTTGAAATTCCTTAAGTCCTCCTCCTTAGTGATGATGTGTGTGTTGTACCTCTTTCATCTGTAAACCACTGTTACCATGGTGGACCCCATGTATGGAAAAGCAATCAATTCATATAGCAGAACTAAAAAATAAACAAAAACAAAAAAAGGTATGCAAGTCCTCTAAGATATTTAATTACACACTCATTCAAAGTAGGCAACTTGAAAAAGTTAAATTTGTATCTTAAATTTCAGTATTTTTCTATATTCATTCTTAAAATGTTGACAGCTGAGTAAATTATGTCTAAATGATGTTGTAAAGACAATATTCTGTGTTTCTGTAACTCTTCTATGTTTTCCTTCGTACTCAGAGTGGGAATTATATCTTTCAGGGATTTATAGATCTATTTTATTTCAGGACATTGCTGGACAATGGGAAGAATTACTCACCAATTGTTTCCCCAGGCTCATAGGAAGATTACGTATCCCATTCTTTATTGAAATTAGGTCAGGACTGTATGACTGGGTTCTGACTAAAAACAATAATAGTGGAAATGTTGTGCATCACTGCTAGGCATGGTCCCTTGGACTCTTTACAAATGTTGGCAATTACATTACCACAGGAGAAAGGAAGATATATGGTCAGTGTGTGTGTGTGTGTGTGTGTGTGTGTGTGTGTGTGTGTGTGTGATATATTGACATAAGCCAGGATATATATGTACACAGTGAGTGCACACAACAGATGTTATTTAGAATTGGTCACACTAAAATTAAAACTAAATGGTCAATATTAACATTTCCTTTCATTGTAATAGTACTTTAAAACTAGTTTTTTGTTGTTGTTTTTTTCCTTGAAAATGTAGTTTTAAGATCATCTTTATCGAGTTCACCTCAAGAGATATTGAAAGATTACCATTTGTTAACTTGCTAAATCAAAATCTATGTAAGTGGAACTCTTATAGCCACACCAGCCACTGTTTTATTAAGGCACACCTGGTATATCTTTCTCCATACCTTTATTTTTACCTCATCTGATATTTACATTTAAAACGAGTTCTTACTTGAATCTTTTTTTTGTTTTATTTTTGTAATCCAGTCTTATATTTCAAACAAAGAATCGGTATACTGGTTAAATTTAGAGAAATTTATCTTGATTAATCAGGAGTTTTCAAAATATTTTATTTATTTGCATTTATGTAATTAAGTCTTTTCTTATTCTAATACAAAGAGAAAAAAAGGCAGTTTTCAAAACTTATTTAACAAAATGAGACCTTTAAAAATGTTTATTTCTTTATTTTTGAAAGAGAGAGAGAGAATATGCAGGGGAGGGCAGAGAGAGAGGGAAACAGAGAATCCCAAGCAGGCTCTGTGCTGTCAGTGCTGAGCTCAATGCAGGGCTCAAACTCATGAACCATGAGATCATGACCTGAACCAAAGTCAAGAGTCAGACGCTTAACCGACTGAGCCACTCAGGTGCTCCAGAGATGTTTTATTTATTTTTATTTTTTAAAGCTTATTTATTTATTTTGAGAGAGACACAGAGACACACACACACACACACACAGAGAGAGAGAGAGAGAGAGAGAGAGAGCAGGGGAGGGGCAGAGAGAAAGAGAGAGAGGGAGGGAGAGAGAGAGAATCCCAAGCAGGGCTCAATCTCACAAATGATGATATCAAGACCTAAGCTGAAATCAAGAGTTGGAAGCTTAACTGACTGACCTATTCAGGTGCCCCCAAATGAGATATTTTAAAGATATAATTAGCTAAATAGGAAAAATAAATAAATATGATGAAGCCAATTAAAAAGTTTATAGTCAAAATGTCTGGTAGATGGCAGGCGCCCTTTCTGGGTTCTAGAGTTCCAATTAAAACTGTGAACCTCAGCTCTGACCACATTACAACATTTGAGATGCCCTGTCTATGATACTTTAGGGCCCTTGACTTCACATCAGGGGTCTATTCCCTTGTAAATCAATCCCATTTCAAAAATTCAGATTGCTATATGCATTTCAATAAACTCACTCCTTGCCTTATGGGCCCTACCACTTTACAAAGGACAGACCATGAATTCTTTCAAACCAGGAATCAGTTTCTGCAACAGTCCCCTGGAGGAATGTGGTTTCAAAAACCAAAAACCAAATCCAAAAACAAAACAAAACCAAAACCAAAACCAAAAACCAAGCCTTGTACTTCTGTTGCTTGGTTTGTTAATAAATAGTAGATTACATTCTCTGGGGCCATGCTAAATTTATAAAGAACACGTTATACCAGACAAACTTGATTGCTTTTTTTGATAAACTCAGTAAATTAGTGGATAAAAGCATTGAGTGGATGGAAAATTTCTTGATTATAATAAAACAAGTTGATGGCAATTCACAAACACACATACAAAAAGATCCTGCATGAAAATTTAATTCAAATTACCTTAGCTGCAATACTGTCACACAGATTGAAAATTGGATGAAGAATGACCATAAAAAAAGGAAAATGAAAAATGCTAAAAAGAAATCTATCATGGGCACTTAAAATCTTAATGAATATATTATATAAAGGAGGCTAAATAGCCCAGGCTCTAATTTCTCGTTTTGCCTACTCATTTGAAGTTGTGTGGATAACCAAAGCAATTGTTTTAGTTTACTTGAAAACATGGTATATTTAGAAAACCAGCAATTGTTTTGCCCAGGTTTATCAGACTTTAGATATTGTTCTCTAATCCAGAACTTCTGCCATACTTCTATTCTAAGAAAATCCTGACAAGTACAGAGATATTTTGTTATTATTTTTTCTATATTTTGCATGGTGGTTACAGTTGAAACTGGATGAAATGAGTCTGGAATTGAAATCAGTGTCCTGGTCCTGGGTGTGATATCTGATATTCCCACATAAGACAGGATACTACAACTGCATAATTAATAACATAACTCACCATTTACCCAAACTACATTAGCCCTAACCTGCAAGATTAGGGTGCAGTGCTTGTGTTTATAGTTGAGTTCTTCAGTTTCCTGTGTAAAGAGGTAACATGATCCATTAGTTCAGAACAGCCTTGAGACCTGATTTGCCTCTTAGAAAATAAATAAACTTGAAAATATTCCATAATCATTATTAACTTATGTTGTGTGAACTGTTATGTGATGAAGTAACACATAGTTATCTACCTCAATGCGTCTATGTTATGGAAAATGGTGAGAGATGGGAAAGTATAAGTGGCTGTAGGTGTGTAAGGGGTCTGATGTACGTGATGTCTTACTTATTTACCTACTTCAAAATGAATATTCAATTATTGATGATGATGATCATGGTTAGGATGTTACCAGAATTGAAATCAGTCTTCCTGGCCAGCCAGGATTCTGGTATTCTGGTATTCTCTTTCTTTACTTTTTCTTTTTCTTTCTTTCTTTCTTTCTTTCTTTCTTTCTTTCTTTCTTTCTTTCTTTCTTTCTCTTTCTGTTGAAGTATAATCAATATACTGTGTTATGTTAGTTTCAGGTGTGCAATATAGTGATTCAGCAATTCTACACATTAGTCAGTGCTCATCATGAGAAGTATACTCTTAGTCCCCTCATCTATTTCTCCCATCCCACCAACAACCTCCCCTCTGGCAACTGTCAGTTTGTTCTCTTAAGAGTCCGCTTTTTTGTCTCTTTTTTGCATTGTGCATTTGCTTTGTTTCTTAAATTCAATATATGAATGAAATCATATGGTATTTTTCTTTCTCTGACTGATTTCACTCAGCATTATGCTCTTTTTTTTTAAACATCACAGTCTCTGGATCCATTAATGTCATTGCAAATGGCAAGATTTCATTATTTTTTATGAATGAATAATGTTTTTTATGGTTGAATAATATTTCGTTGTATATGTATACCACATCTTTTCTATCCTTTCATTTATGGGTGGACACCTGGGCTACTTCCATATTTTGATTATTGTAAATTATGCTGCAATAAACATAGGGGTGCATATCTCTGTATTTTCTTTTAATAGAAAGTTGGACTCTTCCTCCTTTTCTTTGATACTAGAATGTATCTTCATATAGCCATGGCACACCTGCCTATCTGATTTTGGGTGTCAGTGATTCTTTGTTCATTAGACACTTATGAATTCCACACATTAAGTCATGTCCTTTAGGATCCCATACATCTGCATTTTTTAATTCCCTCTATCATCCAGAGTTCTGACTGTATTGCTAAGGATTTATCAGTGCTTGCCAGTGAAATTGCCTTGCAGAAGAAATAGTAGTCATAGATACCTAACCGCCAGCCACAGTTAGGCCAACAACCTAACTATTGTATTATCCTAAGTGACCAACTCCCTCATTTTCAATATATGGAAGTAATTTATACCACTGTGATTTAGAATAAACTGAATAAAATGTCAAGGTATGAATGTATTTTTTTAAGTTTATTTATGTATTTTGAGAGAGAGGGAGGGGGAGAGCTTGGGAGGGGCAGAGAGAGAGAATCCAAAGCAGGCTTTGCACTGTCAGCGCAGAGCCCAATGCAGGGCTACAACCCACGAGTCATGAGATCATGACCTGAGCCAAAATGAAGAGTCGGACACTTAACCAACTGAGCCACCCAGGCACCCCAGTCTGAATGTATTTATATTCTTTGACAAATCCCCTAGCTTATATGAGTATCTATTTTTTCATCTGTAAAATGGAAATAATAATCTTTGCATTGCCTACAATATTAGATGGTCATGAAACTCAAATTATTATGGGAAAGTTTTTGAAATCTCTATAATACTGTAGAAGATTGAGGAGATTGTTAAGTGACCCACTTATTGAGTAAGGAAAGAGAAATCCCAGCTCTCATTATTCTCTTTATGGGACTTAAGAAGGGATATTTTTGGCTACGGTAAGATTTTTATTTGCAACACAATTAGTTTCATTTTGGAATGTTAATTAGCAAACAAGAAATAAGATAATTTTGAAATAAATATAGTGAGCTAAATTTATTTTAGATACCAACAATTGGGAACATTAACTTGTTACTGTAAGTTCCTATCTTTTGTAATATTACAGAATTTTCATCTTCTAAACATTATAAAATTAACATTGGGGAGAGCTTTCTTAATAGTTGGCTTCAAATGGTATCATAGGTGCTTCAAATTATGTAAATTTTCAGAGCTTAGAAATAGCACAGAATTTGGGCCAGTTAGACTTGGCATTGCTTCCTCACTCTCAACTTATTAAATCACTTGTCTCAGGCTTGGAATACCTTACACATTAAATGGGATTTTTAAAATAGGACGGCCTATATGCTGATATATATTAATAATCTTGCTCAGTGCTAAGCCTAAAGTAGGAATCTTACAAAGGATACCAAGGTATTGAGACAAGTTTTCTCCAGGAGTTGTTGGGAGCAAAAACATAAGAAGTACTCCCACTGATAATGAGAAATCATGGGACAGTTGTGCATGTTTGTGTTTTGGGTGAATGAAACAATTAATTTAGTCTACTTTTTCAAATCAATACCTACTACAAATACACTTAAAAAACTTTTTTAAGAAAGACAGATAATTGCCAGATTAAGAGTATGGCCTGAGAAGATCTCTTCATCTGAAGTAATTTGGTTTTGCAAGAAAATACTGAGTTTAAAGTCAGAAGTATCCATCACTTAATAATGTGGTCTTTGAGAAATAATACTGTCCTTAAATTTCAGCTGCTAAAATAAGTGGGAATAATATCTTAGTTCATAATAATGTGGGAATTGATTAAATAATGTATATAAATTTCAAAAAGAATATGAAGACATAATTAGTTCTCACTGCATGTTAATATTGCTTCCCCTCTGCTATAGACTGGGTTACTCCTTAGGAAGAACTGCAGTCAAGCCTCGCATAAATATAGTTGATTTGGGGAAACTGTTGGAGATGGAGTGGGAAACTGGAAAGCATGAGGTGAAGAGGAAAGAAAAGTCAATTTGAAGGGTCGTGATGGAGGTGGGTAGCCCTGTGGGCTGTTGGGGACCACCTTCCCTTGAAACTCTTAGGAGAGCAATGAGAAGGAGCAGCATGATCTTCCAAATGTCCTCCTGATAATGGAAGTTATACATGTTTATTCAAAACCTGTCCTCCTTTTAGCTCAGGGCTGTCACATGTTGTTCAATGTCCTGTGTTTCCAATTTAGTGAGAAGCCCTAAGTGCTGACTGAGAGCCTACATTTGTTCAAAACTCCAGCACCAAACCAAAGAACACTGTGGTTTTACCTGAAGTTGTCAGGTTACATGAGAGCAAAGCTGCTTGCCTTACTAATTCCAAGAGTCATCTGTGGTCCAGGACGAGTTCAAGCAGGAACAGAATTGGGCACCACGCAAACAATATTAAACAGACCGTGTTCTCGCATGCAGACACTTGGTGCCCCTCACCTTCTGCCTCTTCTCTTTGCTCTTAAACATTTTGTTTAATGATAGATTATTGAGCTCTCATTTACGAATAGTAAAATTCACACTTCTCAGTGTTTTGACAAACACATAAAGTGTGTTTGTCATTCATCGCATTTCAGTGAAGTGCTTTATTGTTGGATCAGCCTGATGACATCCAGGATAAATTCCCTGCCATTTTATGTCTTTTCATTCATTTAATATCAGACCTCAGGGACACCTGGGTGGCTCCGTCAGTTAGACAGGCGTCTGACTTCAGCTCAGGTCATGATCTCACAGTGTGTGAGTTCAAGCCCCACTTCGGGCTCTGTGCTGACAGCTCAGAGCCTGGAGCCTGCTTTGGATTCTGTGTCTCCTTCTGTCTCTCTGCCCCTCCCCTGCTCACAATCTGTCTCTTTTTGTCTCTCAAAAAATAAATGTCAAAAAAAATTTTTTTAAATAAGAAATAACATAACAGCCTCAAAGGACCTCAAAAAGCTTCAAAGGAATAGGGAAGCATATTCTTTCTGCATATAGGAAGCAAAATAAGAAACAGGATAAGAGATACAGAGGTTTTCTTTGAGATCTCTATCTTTGTTTATGATTATATATATTTATAATATAAATAATATATAATAATGTTATGCATTATATAAATTACATTATTATATTTAATGTAATATATAATATAATTTATGGCACAAATATATAATTGTATTTTATATTATATGTAATATAACATATAATTATATATTATATTTGATATATATGATGCAACTAATATATATTTTTATAGTATATACTTATATATGATTATATATAATTATATTATATATAATGTATAACACATAATATACATAATGTATTTATTATATATAATATACACTTATTATATAAATAGTCACTGGCAGTAGTAGCCAAAATGCAACCAGGATACAATGATTTTCTCATTCTACTTCTATGGAGAGTTCATATCTGAATATACGTTTCAAATTTTGACATTATACCGTTTGCAAAGTTAAGCCCCTTTATTCAAACAGATCCAGGCTTTAAAGCAATTGACAGTCCAGGGATCACACTGAATAGACACCATTCTTCCAACAGCCAGGTTTGAGGATGTTCCATTATTTGAGGAAAAAATGAAGAGATGAGGGTAGAAAAAGCAAATAGTTATAGCCTTTTATAAGATTCCGAATATAAATCTAGTAGCCACTTTCACAAGAACTTTTGAGTAATTTTTAAGCTTATTAATTGGAGGAAAAAAGCCCTGTTTTTGTTTGTTTGTTTGTTTGTTTGTTTTTGCTTTTTGTTTTTCCCTTAGATGGCAATGGGATCTAGTCCCTTGCACACAATGGAAGGAAATCTGAAAATGTTTGAGTTAGTATGTCTGAAAGAAACTTCTAGTTTTAACAGATAAAATTCCATTTTTGCAAAGCTGTTTTTTATTTATCTTAATCTCACATAAGTCTTGAAATAATTCTGGGAAATCATAAGGGTGTACAAAGTTAAACAGAAGAGCTCAAAGAAAATCCATGTACACATTACCTGTCTTTATAAAGAAATTGAGGACAAACCTGACCAAGTTCAGGCAGTTACTGTGAAGCGGACATAACACTCAGGCCTCATGAATCCCAGTCTCAAACTCTCTCAGCTATATATGGGGTAAATATAACCACATAGCCATATTAAATAAATTTTAAACTTCTGGTACATAGTGTTTAAATAGGGGGAGGAGTCAGATTACCTTTAAGCAAATCAAAGAAATAATCCTCTCAAAAATGACCAAGATTTATTGTGTTTTTGTGGTTTATACCCTCTTGACAGTGTCTCTAAGGCCGTCAGTCTTCTTTCTTTTATTTATCCCATATGACATATTTGACAATCTTACGAGTTTCTCTTTGAATGAAAAATGGAAGACTTGCATTTTCACTTGATGGCTGTATAGAAGAACAGTATTTGAATAAAATCTTTCTTTCCACTTGTAAGAGATATAAATGATCTCTGGTTACCAGAAGCAAGAAGCCATGTTAAAAATGTAACTGGCATGGGTGCCTGGGTGGCTCAGTCACTTAAGTGTCAGGCTTTGACCCAGGTCATGATCTCATGGTCTGTGAGTTCAAGCCCTGCAGCAGTCTGTCTACTGTCAGCACACGGCCTGCTTCAGATCTCCCCTGCCCCTTCCCTGCTCAGGTATTTTCTCCCTCTCTCCCTCAATAATTAAAAAAATAATAATAAATTGTAAAAATGTAACTGGCAAAAGCAAACAGACACACAAGTAAACACAAACGAAACCAGATCCCTTCCCAATGGTTGACTAATTTTGAAATAGATGGCATAATTAAACACTCTGGAAGAACAAGAGAGAGCCATGTTCCAAAAGAGAAATAAGATGATTACCTCTGTGCTGGAAATAATATTTAATTATATAGAAATAACAACTATTACTCTAATGGCTTTGGATAGTCCCCATATAAGAAATCTGGTTAATCTGAAATTGGAAATGGAAGTTCCCATCGAAAGTTAAATCATTTCAATAAAGTATAGAGAATCTTGAATAAAATAAGATCTCTGTTGCTAGGAAGAAACGTCTCATGGCCAGCCAAAAAAACCCAAAAAAACAAACAAAAAATATTTTCTATTTAAACAAACAAAAAATAAACAAAATCAAAACCAAAACCAAATAAACTTGAATGAAATTTAGCAAAATTTAGTTGGGGTAGAAATATAATCTTAGAGCAATGGCGCAAAGTCGTATGAAATATCTCTGTTGTCTTTAGAGCCTTGTTGTAAGAGCTAGAATTGGCAGCAAAGAACCAGAGTTTCTCAGAGAAGCTGATGCAAAC